>NC_083648.1:13534004-13834004 GCF_963576545.1 Limanda limanda
CTTGTGTCCTAATTTGTTCATAATAAACTAGCTGTGAATTGACACCTTAAGTGTTAACACTCTGTCAGCATGGTGGAAGCTGGGTGTGTGTCTGTGTGTGTGAGTTAGGGGCATATGCTTCCAATCATATATTCATACACAACGCTGCCCCTGCAGTATTCACACGTCAGCTTTGCCACCTCCGTTGTGTGTACAGCGTGCCTGGCTGTGGGTCTGCCCGCCTGAATTTCCTGACTGCATGCCCGTGTGTGTGTGTGTGTATCTGCCTGTGCTTTGTGTGTGTGGGTGTGTGTGTGTGTGTGTGTGTTTATATTTCTACCTGTCTGCCTGCTCTGTGAAGTCAGGCCACCAGGGCTTTTTTAATTGCTTCCTCCTCCTGCAGCACCAAAACACTGTGAAGCCGAACACAGCAGTGCAGTATGTGTCTAGAAAGAGAGAGAGAGAGAGAGAGAGAGAGAGAGAGAGAGAGAGAGAGAGAGAGAGAGAGAGAGAGAGAGGGAGAGAATGGGAGGGAAAGTTAGTGTTTCTGAGTGAAATACCTGCATTCCCCAGCATATTTATCTTTTACAGTACTTATACTTCCCCCCAGCAATTTATTCAATATCTTTTTTGTTTTTCCTGAAGGACACTTGTCTGGAAACTTTCAAAGGTGCACATGCAGCTTGTAAAGTAAAAGGGTTAATCGTGCCTTCTGTGCTCACACCTGCATAGGTGAGAATAAAAGCCACAGTATCAGGGTGTTTAGTCTGTCAGGAGGATTAAGGGCCATTTTGGGCTTAAACTCCTCAGTCGCTAAGACAGACATCATCCATCAAAACGCCTTAAATGACTCACACAGATCTTGTTTTGCAAGCTCCTTTAAAATGTCATGTTATGGAGGGTCATTTCAAAAAGTGAAGCAAATATTTGCAGCTCATAAAGAGAAGGCGATATTACATCTATAATCCACTACACCTACCCTTTTGTGAGTGTCTGCCCACCTTGGAGAGGTGTGAACGTTGGTGTGAGCCGGACAACGTGTGAACCCGGTTTGCATTGTCCACGAGCAGAAAAGGAGAGAGATCGTAAAAAAAAGAAGTGCAGGGAAGAAGGGAAGGATACGAGGAGGCATTCGAGGGGGGGGGGGGTTGGAAGCAGGAACAGGGTGGAAGGTTTATGGCTCGCTGACACTGTTTTCTTCTTTGCTTGTGTTATTTCGCCTGTCTCACTTGAACAAACTCCAAATGTGTGAACGTCTAGTGCGTGTCTCTCTTTCAACGTAAGGTCCTGTGGGAGGGTGCAGGTGATTAAATCTGTGAAACTATATTATTCTTTTTGCAATAATTGTTCTGAGCCGCGTATTAAATGTTGAAACTTTTTTCTGCTGCCTTTTTCTCCCCAACGCACAAAGACCCACTTGAAAAGCTTGTTTGACAAATAGAGGAAAGAAACGGCCTCCATGTAAGAGTGGCGGTGTTTACTCTTTCGTTAACTAAACTCATCCTTCTTTGCAGAGTTTGGGTGAGGCCTGACAGACATGTACACAGACTCAAGCTGTCCAAATATGAGTGCAGCGAGACAGGTCCTATCCAGATAGCAGGCGTACCACATGTCCCATAAAGAGGCCGTGCAGAGAGAGGAAAAGGGGGGGAGGTATAGATCTACTCATGCACGGTCCACATAGCATGGATGCATGGAGACTGATGTGTTATCTTAGCCAGCTAGGAACGAATACCAAGCCAGATAGTTTGCAGATAGGAGCAGATGCAGACACAGATTGATTTAAAGACACTGAAAGAGTCTGGATGAGAGAAAAACACACACACACACACACACACACCAAAACACACACACACACACACACCCCTTTGAGTTTGCACAAATGAGCGAATGCACACGTGGGCATTTTTTCGATGTTTGGAGCAGCTTTACTCTAAACAACCCTCAGAGCGGCACAGCAGGTAAATGCTATAATTCATCGGAGCGCACACAGCGCCCCAGTTCAGACACAGAAAGGGAGCTCTATGAGGCATTATTGGAGGTGAATAGTGCGCGGCGGTGCCCCAGCTAGATAAATAAACTCCCAGCGCTCAGGGCCCGGGACCTCACTGGTAGAGAGAACAAACAAGACCAGAGTCAACCTGGGTCACTTCTAAATGTTTATTTCACTCCGCCCCCCCCCACCCCCCCCTCCCCCCCCCTCCCTCTCCCCCCTTACCTCCATCCTTCAGTCCAAGTCTCCCTCATTCCATCTCCTTTCTCAACACACACACACAGGCCGAGACCACCCCCCAATAAATAAACACACATTGAGCAGCTATAGATACATGTGCATATGACGGACACATGGCGTTTGCTTCCAAGATACAGGAAACACGCAGTCTGTTCTCTACTTTTAATTTTTTGCCGTTATAAACTTTCAACGCAGCCACCTGACAGTGATAAGACATGTTTAAAAAGTTTTTCCGATGCCAAAGCTTTTTTATATATATAAAAAAGGGCCGTCAGAGTCTTTATCAACGTTGAATGCAATATCCTGAAAGGCCGAGAAGCGGGGGATAATGATAACTCACCCTTTCTCTTCACGCTGAAGAGCAACCTTTGTCTTTAGTCTAAGTGAAATAAAGCGACACCAGTCACCTTAGAGTTTGCACCATTTGCTTCTGTCTTCACACCATGAAAGTACAAAAAAAGTAGAGGGAGTAGAGGGGAGAAGGAGAGAGAAACTGAGCATTTTCTTGGTACTTGGGAGGGAAAAAAGAAAATGGTTCAGGGGCTCAATAAATTCATTTCTCGTCTGAATGAGACCAGCAACGTGGAAAAATTTTGCCTTTCAGGCCGGGATGAATGTATGTTTCAACCACACATTAAGCAGTATTAGCGGTCAGTGAAGTGTCTAATGTGACTATTTTTCACAGTGGCCAACACTGCCCATGATTAGCATAATTAGCAGAGGCAAGCCTATACATATGGAAATAGAAAGTGCCTAAATGCCAACCCTGGTGGAAATTTATGTGCGGTGGCTAACACCACTGGCACATCTGAATAGAATGTAAGTGAAACTCATTTTTCATGTTGTTTGGTACAGTTTTTTAAGGTGTGATCTCAGGGCTCGTGTTTGGAACTGCTGGATTTAAACCGATTTATAATTTTTGTTTCATTGTGTTCACACGTTGATACATTTCTTTTTCTCTCTTTGAGGACTGATTAACAGATACAGTGAAATGTAGACAAACACACACCCACACTCACACATATGCAAACATTGCATTTCTATAGGTGAGATAGCAACTTGCCAGTTTCTCTTTCTCGCCCCCAGCCTCACCCTCCCACAGCCAACTTCGGCATTGTTTTACTGGCTGGGAAAGTTTGCGTCCATTTACTTTTGTTGCGAAAAGAGACGAAAAAAACGTTCCCTCTTTATTTTATTCTGCTGTTAGTTGGGAAACATCTGAAAGAAATTGAAGGGGTGAATGACAAAAGGGTCTGCATTCAGTCTGAAGCTGCTGTACTGAGGGATTGTATGGAGGGGAACGGCCCATCTGCTGGGGGGTGCCCTGGCTAGGGAATGCCACACAGGGCAGGGCCGGGCTGAGGACCCAGAGTGGGGCACAGTCGTGATTCTGGTGGGTCCACGTGTGACAAAAGGAGCAGGAGGTTTTAATGTGATGCTGGGTGCCAGGCCAAGAGAATGAAATTCTCAAGGGCCTCAATTTAAAAACACTGTGAAAAAAAGAATGATGTATGGGCAATGGCAGTGAGGGCGTAGCGTTCTAGTTTAGTTTTTTCGTACATTGTTGCTACTTCATGGTGGTCAGAACTATTTTTCCCCCTCTTTAATCTATCTTTTATCAAAGGGGGTTCTGTGTGGAAATTGTCTGTACGTGTCTTCTCGTGTTGTCATGCTTTGTAAATCAGGAGCAGATCATTTCCTATGCACGATGTACCAGGTAACAGCATACATGTCACTTATAGCCCTCTTCGTCTTGGGTCTTCCTCCATAGCAGCGTGGGGCCTTTCAGAGGGCCCCTAATCCAGCTAATCTACCACACTGAACTTTGAAGGTGGCTCGGCCTGACCTATCATGGCCTGGAACTGGGACCAGGCCTGTAAGCCACAAAGACAGAAGAGAATAGAAGAGAAGAGAATAAAAACACTGTGTTTTAAAGGTGGTCTTGGCTTCGTCCTGGAAGCCAGATGTGAGAAGCCACAGATATTTCACTGAGTTAGGGTATTCTGGCTGTTTGGTGTTTGGGTATGGGTCAGGTGGGGAGGAAATGACTGAGGTCGATGGAGACAGGGTCCAGTGTTTACACCGGTCCACCCACACAGGCACACACACACATTGATGCAAACATTGTATCTGTACACCGCACAGCCATGAAACCATATCAGGGCTTGTTATGACATTTTTTGCTCAATATTCACTTTCCCAAAGTTGTGACTGTTGTGAAAGTTCTTATAGGGGCAAAGTTGGTATATCAATTCACATGTTTTCAGCCGACAAAGTCAAGTTGTTTGCAAAAATCTGTGATTGGTCAACTTCCTGAAAACCATTTAACGATACAGCTCAAGATGGGATTTAGACAGTTGTGATAATTTATATATTTGTTAATTTATATTTTTATAGACCTGGACTAATTTTTCATGTTTCATAATTGCTATTGGAATGAAATTACCAGCCGCCGGGGTGTTAAAGCTCCGCACTCAAAGGCACTTTCTTCACAGGGTGGGAACATTTCCGGGAACTGTCTCTTTAAGGCTGTGCTGCAGAGCCCGGGCTGAGTGAGGGTAGAAGTGGGGGAGGTTGAAGAAGAGTGACAAAGAGAAATAAAGTGAGAAAGAAGGAGGAAAAGAAGAGGAGAAATGAGGGGATAGAAAGAGCAAAAAAAGCAGATGAGAAAAGTAAAGGACAAGGTCCCCGGCTGGAGCCAGAGCCGGAGTTGACTGAGAGCTGAAGTGAGCAGAGTAGCTGCGGAGCTCAGAGTTGGGTGGTTGGGGCCGGACTGGGGGTTGAGGAGAGAAGGCGAGAAAGAGTGAGGGAGAAGAGAGAGGACAGGCTGGCTGGGTGGTCCAGATGGGAGGAACGAGACACAAATAGCTATAATTTACTTCAGGAGGCCTGTAATTACAGAGCCAGAGTCTCTCCGAGCCACCCAGTTCCTGTTGGGATCAAAACCCCACACTGCAGAGGTTAACATACGAAATGTCAAAAAAGGTTTAACAGATGTCAACGAGGTCCACGGGCGGAAAGAGTTCCATTTTGAAGTAGCCCTTTTTTGATTAGGAATCTGTGTGGCGAGGAAACTGTAGCAGGGAACCACACGTCCATTCGCTGTGGCCTCATCACTTCATACATGTCCCTCACGGTGTGAAAATACTCTTTTTGAAAACTTCAGTTTCTAAGCCACAATAAAAAGTCGTCAGGAAATTACTTATCCTATATCTTTTTGTTGTGGCACCCTTGGAAATAAAGCTTTATAACTACCTCTCGACTTAGGACCAGATGTGTATACCCAACAAGAACATGTCCCATTTTGAGGTATTTTCTTTTGGGATGCACTGAGCCAGACACTTGGGGGGGGGGGGGGGAAGGCGCCCATGACTGCAAATAAACGAGGTGACCCGATATTCTCCTGCTCCTGCGTAAGTAATTAAAGCCTTGAAAGTAAAGCCTAGAAGTATTGGGAGTGTGTCTCCGAGGCCCTGAGTTTCTAACCTGATCTCACACTTTTCGCGGCCTGGGCTGAATAGTTTGTTTTTTCTTTTCTCCCCATCAATTATAGGAGCCTGCTCCAGGCTGGGGGAGGTACAGAGAGCGTGACTGAGAGAGGGAAAGAAAGAGGGAGACAGAGAGAGAGAGAGAGACAGAGGCAAGGGGCTATAGGCGGTGTTAAGGGGAATAGAGAAATAGATGCTAAATGGGGGTAAAGCCTTCAGGATCGAGTGCAGCGCAGTGAAAGTGAGTAAAAGAGTGACGAGAGTGACAATTAAGAAGGAGGTAGCCCCTGTTTTCCAGTCTCCCTCCACTTCCCCTCTTTTCCTCCCGCTCTCTCTGGGCTTGTCATGTAGTGGGACAGCGAGAGGGGCAGACGGGCCCTCTGTGATCCAGCGCGGCATGTTTCATGTCCACTTGGCACAGGCACAGATCCCCCCGGCTGGCAAACTCTTTTCAGGGCAACCTCCTGTAATTAGGGGGCTGGAGTCTACCACACAGCACAATATAGCTCGCTCCCTCTTTCTCTCTCCCTCTCCTTCTCTCTCTTTCTCTCTCTCTCTGTCTTTCTCCGTGTTTTTGTGTTATCCTCTCTCTTTCCTGTTCATCACCACTTCTGACATTCTTATCTCCCGTCATGTCATTCACAACCTCTCCTCTCCTCCCCTCTCCTCTACCATCCTCTCCTCTCCTCTCCTCTCCTCACGTCCTCAAAGATGGACACCGGATATTATTAAAAGAAGAAAGAGCCGTTCATCCTTTGCTCGTCCTAAACATTTTCCATGTATTCCTAACCCTCCGTATCTGGTGCCCTGGGCGGAGTGGCGGTGGGGTTTTACAGGGGCATCGGCAGGCTGGTTTTCCTAACAGGGCACATCTGTTTTACAGAATGGGCCAATGAGAAGCTGTATTACTCATTTCTCTTGGCCAGATGCTGGCTTGTGTGAAGTGCCTTCAAAACCAACACTGGCGAGGGCCAAGGGCGTTGGTCGATATGTGTGTGTTCTTGTTTTAAATGTGTGCGCACGCAAGACACTCTGTTACATGAACCCAATGTGTGTATTTGTGCATTTGAAGTAATATGTGCTAATGTATACAGCATTAATCAAGCTATCTTTGGTGTTAAAGAAGTCTTCGTTCTTTGTCTTCTAGCTGGCAGTCGGGTGAGTACAGAGCTTCGCTACACCAAGGAGAAGCAGGGAGAGGAGTCAGTGTTTACCTCACAGATGCTCATCCAGACCCCCAAAGAAGAGGGCACCAGTATTCTTACCCAGGAGGCCTTGCTGGTCCACATGGAAGCTGCTGTGTCTGCTAGCAAGGTCCAGGTGTCGCTGTTTGGAAAGTAAGCAGACCTCGGATATGTCACGGAAAAAATCACTTTCCTTGGGTTAAGGATCGTCACTAAAAAAGTATTTCCTTTCTTCCAGATCATGGGATCTTAACAAAATATGCTATAAATCAGGAGTTCCTATTATTGAAAATGTCATGATTGAAAGGGTGAGTTGACGAAGCTACAAGTTATTATGAACATTCCTTTTTTTCAGATTGCGATGTCTAATCGTGTTTTTCTTATATATATCCTAATTCCAGATGATTGACAAGCTATTTCCCTGTATGATAATCACCCCATTGGACTGTTTTTGGGAAGGGGCCAAACTACAGGGAGGCTCCGCCTATTTACCGTAAGTCTCGGAATATTTCACACACTTTTTTCCTCTTTTTGCATATTAAAGATTCATCGAGACTCTAGGCTCTCCCTTTTCTGTCACTGCTTCCATCTGACTTGCGTTGCGGACTGGAGCTTTTGGAGGGGTCCGTAACTTTGAACACATGCTAGATGGAGACATACAGTTGGGCTTTCAGTAGTCTGTCAGTGGGTGTTGTGACTGACAGCGGCGGTCAGTAATAGAGTTCTTTTAAGGCCCAGAGAGGGACTGGATGGAGGATGGAGGGTGGGGTGGGGGGATGTCCTGACAGAGAAATTCAAAAGAGGGGGAGAGTGAGGGAGAGATGGAGCGAGAGAGAGGGGAGATGACTGCAGCGGCAACTGGATGGTGGGTTGGTAGAGCGGAGGGCGGAGAGGCGGTGGTGGTGGTGGTGGTGGTGGTGGTAGCAGGGGAGCCCTTTGGGTCAGACAATGGTTAGCATTCTTTCAGTTTACGAGTGAGTGTCCGTCAGTGCAGGGGCCCCGTAGGAGGGAGGGGGGGGGGGGCAGGCTTTGTCAGCTCACGGCTAACACTCGGCATTCTCATGGTAATGCCCCGGGCTCCCAGCTCCGAAGTTGTCCAACAAATAAAATGGGAAGCATTCAAGTCTCAAGTCCCCCGAGAAGACAGAGAGAGGCTACAAGACAGTTAACAGCAGAGACGGGGCGTATTTGGGCATTTGTGGATTCAAGTTTTTTTTTTTTTCCTTCTCCTTTTTTTGGTTTGCGAAGTTCTCCTGAGAAATAGAGTCACTGAAAGAGGTTTTTTTTTTTAAAGCTGTGATATTTCAATTGAGCCCTCGGTTAATAGAGGATAGTTTAGATCATAGCAGATGTTTCCCTGCAAACAGAATATTTGTTTAGGTTTCTGTCCGGAGCTGACAGCAGTGTGTTGCATGACAAGCCAGCGAGTTCAGAAACAAACAAGTTTCCCATTCTTTGCATCTCCCAGTTGGCTTTTGTGAGAGCACAACAACCGAGAAGGGATAAGTGTTTCTTTGATGATTCACATGTCCTCCAAGTATTCCTGTAAATAACACTAAAGTGCTCCACATCTGTTGTTATTCCTTATTTGTTTGTTACTCTTTTTTTTTTCACGTATGGCTGAGGCGAACTTGTGGTCACTGAGGCCGGTGGCTTCCGCTTCCCGTTCAGCCCTGGTTTTAAAGATAAAAAAGGGGAAAAATTAAAAGGAGTGAGGATGGAGAGAGGGAGATGGGAAAGAGTGCGAACAAAGAGCAGCAATCGATGAAAAAACAAAAGGGCCCAGGCCCGGTTCACTCAAGCAAAGAGTAGCTGATAAAGGAGTGTGTCTTTGGGAGCTGCAGCAGAAGGGATGCTGGTATGTGAGAATAGGATGGAGCTCTCTATTCTCTTCTTTTTTCAATCACTGCAGGAAACGTCTATCTCAAATGCAGAATCTCAAATCCTCGCTGTTTTCAAAGCATAATATCGCTCTGTCTATCATGGAATATTATATTATATACCGTCCATCTTTGAGTAGCATTGTCAAACTGAAGAGCATTGATTCCTCTTCTGATAAAAGCAAAGAAAGCAAATAGACTTTAAATGAAAACAATTTGTATAGATGGCAGTATGGAGGAAGGTGATGGATGTATCCTATGAAGAGGGAGAGCAGGTGTAACAGGTTCTTTGTCAGTGAACATCATTTCCTTCCTCTCGCATCCCTCACCTATTTCCCAGCTCAGCCTCTCCCCTTCCCTCCCTCCTTATCAAGATGTTTGTGAGGCAGAGGTAATTGTTATGACTCGGTGCAGGACATAGAGGAATAGAAGCGAGCAGGCAGCCACCCTGCCTTTTCCCTGGGCATTGTGGCAGCGTGAAACAGGATAATAAACGCTATTTTATCCTGTATCTGCAGCTAGCCTTTTGCGCGGCCCGAGCAGAGAGAAGTAAAATCAACTGAAGTTTTTTTTTTTCTGCTAAAATTGAACTTCAGCAGGGATGCAAAGCCACATAGCCTCACAGGCTACGTGCGGTGGGAGTTCTTTTACAGTTTTGTGATCTTCAGGTTATCATTTCCTAATTGTGTCTCTGCTCTTCAGGGGTATGCCGGACATCCAGTGGATGAATCTGGATCCAGTCAAGCTGATGGAGGAGCTCAGTCAGTTCACTTCACTGGAAGGATTTAAGGAGATGTTGGACAAAGCCCAGGTGAGTTACAATGACACATTTACTGAATGAAAGACTCATGAACAATGACTGCTAACTCATCTACGTGCATACCTTTTTCCACAAACTGAGATTTTTGTAATGTTCTTTAATTCTGCAGGTGGGTCATGCCTACATGAACAGGTCTTGTCTGGATCCCTCAGACCCAGACTGCCCTCTTAGTGCCCCCAACAAAGACAGAGGAGAGGTAAGACCACACAAAAGACCAAAGCTTCAGTCATTCCATATACAAAGTAGCCGTGGCACAACAGAAACTCATAACATATCTCTTGTGTTTTTTTCTGTCTGTCCCCCTGCTCTCCTTCCATTCAGAGTCCTGACATTGCCAGGCGTCTCCAGGGTGGTTGCCACGGTTTCAGCCGGAAGTTCATGCACTGGCAGGAGGAGCTGATCCTCGGTGGGCTGGTCAAAAGCAGCCAGGACACTTTGCTGAGGTGAGCGTTTATTAATGCGTGTAAAGATCAGAGCGCGAATATTCAGGGGGTTTTACACAGCAGCTATAAATTTGCTCTTGTCATTGGAAGATGTAATAGTAAGAGAGTCAGGGGGGGGGTATGTATGTGTGTGTGATCAATACCAGCTGAGCAGGCAGCCGGGCCGCCCATCAGCTTGTGAGCCGCTGCGACTGGAATCTGTGTAACCCCTAATAACCCAACAGACACATGCTAGGAATGCCTCGTACGCACAGGGATCGGTTTCCTCCATGACCCCGATCCAGGATAGGCCAATTAAAGATGACTGACAGCCACATAAAGCCCCCCCACCCTGCTACACATTTGTTGTGTAAGTGGCCAAAGAGGGAAGACGAATTAGAAGGAGAAAAAGTCTCTTGATAAGAGACCAATACAAATGTAGTGGCAATATTGGGTCGGAGCCCAGATCACGACCCACATGGGCCCAACACGTCTTTGGAGACGCATTTACTCGGGGATGTGATTTATGATCATTTCGTTCATGTTTTTTTTCACTGCCCGTGCTAGTGCCAAGAAAACCTGAGGACATCTGGGCTCGCAGCCTGGAGATCGGCAGACAGACAGTCTAGATAACACCTGCTTTTGGCTGTTTACATTGGCAGACAGGCAGGCAGACAAATTCTAGACGAAACGGCACCTGCCTTTCGCCATTGGCACGGGGGTGCACTCCGGCTATAGTGAGGTTTAGGGAAACAACGGGCATTCAAACAGTCAAACGGGATGGTTTTTAATGCGCTAATTGGGAGATGGAGAATGCAATAGAGGTTTCACAATCCTGACATCTCTCGTTTTTTGGTGTTTTGCAGTGCGGAGGCCCTCCAGACCATGTTCCTGTTGATGAGTCCGAAGCAGCTGTACGAGCACTTTAAAGACGACTACGAGATCCACGACATCAACTGGAACGAAGACAAGGCCACCGCCATCCTCGAGTCCTGGCAGCGGAAGTTTGTGGAGGTGCGTACACGAACACACACATTTCATGTACATTCTAATGCACACGGCACCACAAAGTAATAGAAAGAGGATGAGAAAAGTGAGGAGGCATTTCCTTGTCCCTATGCGGGCTTGTTTTGCTTTGGCTCACACACACACACACACACACACACACACACACACACACACACACACACACACACACAACCACACACACACACACACACACACACACACACACACACACACACACACACACACACACACACACACACACACACACACACACACACACACACACACACGTTCATTCATTCTTTCTGCAGTGTCTGAATTCCATCAGTCTTCAGCTCCCTTGTAAAGCGAATCACAGGGCAGTAGGTATGTGCATACGTGTGTGTGTGGGTGGGTGGGGGGTAGGTCAATCATCCCTCTCTGTCAGAGCCCTAGTTATAGGAACAAGCTGTTGCTGTGATAGCTGACACCCACCATGGTGAGGGTAAGGAGGGACGCAGGGGGGGAGGTAGGTGAGGGACATGGAATGGAGGAAGTGGAAACAAACCTAAACTCAGAGAGACGCCGTGCCTCTTTCCCTCCGCGTTACAAAAAAAAGAGAGAGAGCAAGCGGCGATGAAACGCCAACAGGTAAATTGCTGCCGGTTAGCAATTGGTCGACTCGTGGCACAGGGAGTGGAGAGTGCCTTAGCCCGCCGAGCCATGCTATCCATCCCTTTCACCTTTGACCTCACAACCTCACAACCTCTGGCATCTGTGCTCATTACTCCTCAGTTGTCACACACACACACACGCATGCTATCCCCGGAAGACACACACACACAAAACACACACACACAAACACACTTTCGTACTCATTTCACACACATGCACATTTCAAAGAGACCGGGGGGCCTTTTTTTCTGTTTGGGGTTATTGGAGAGGCTTGGTTGTGTCGGGCTGTGGAGGATGTTTTGTATCGTTCTAGATTATCAGATTGTAGTTCATTTTTTAATGCAAGAAATTTGTATCCCCCCCCAGGTCGTCCATCAGAGCATCCCAACTAACTCCAGCCAGTCAATCCACGCTTTCTCCACCACCACCCTCAACGACATCATGAAATCCTTCTCTGATGTCAGCGTCATCAGGGTGGCCGGAGGATACTTGCTCATGGTGAGCATATTATCTGATTTAAATTTAGTTCAATTTAAGATATTTCAAATTATGATGATACTTAATGTGGACGTCTTCTCTCCAGCTCGCCTATGCGTGCGTGACCATGCTAAGGTGGGACTGTGCTAAGTCCCAGGGGGCCGTGGGGCTGGCCGGTGTGCTGCTGGTGGCCCTGTCAGTGGCCGCGGGCCTGGGTCTGTGCTCCCTGCTTGGACTCTCCTTCAACGCCGCCACCACACAGGTACGCCAGAGCGGAGACTTCAATTTGTTCTCTCGCATTTTTGTTCTTCTTCGTGAAAATCAAATTTTCATTCTCACCCTTTTGTTTTTCTTCCTAGGTGCTTCCCTTCCTGGCACTAGGGATCGGTGTGGATGACATGTTTCTGTTGGCTCACTCCTTCACAGAAACTGGAACTTGCATCCCATTCAAGGTACCTTGAAGAGACTCCTCTCCTGTCCTTTCATCTCCTCTCCTCTAGTGTCCTCTCCTCTCCTCACCTCACCTCTCCTCCCATCTCACTTTTTCTTCTTTTTTTTTTTTACAGGACCGGACAGGCGACTGTTTACGTCGCACCGGCACCAGCGTCGCTCTGACTTCCATAAACAACATGATTGCATTCTTCATGGCTGCCCTCGTACCCATCCCTGCCTTGCGGGCTTTCTCCTTGCAGGTACGTTCTTCACACACACATACACACTCGCACAGACATAAACTGATGTACACAATCACACACCGAGAGGCCGGGGGCTCCTTTGAAAATGAAAGAGATAATTTAAGAGAGGTGACATTCATTCAAAGTAAGGGAAAGCCTTTGTTTCCCCATTTTATTGCTGCTGCCGCTACGGGGCCAACTTTTTTTGTGTGTGTGCCTCTGTGTGTGTGTGTCTGTACGTGTGCATAAATGTGTGTGTGTGTGTTTGTGTGTGTACATGTGTGTAATGTGGAATAATCAGAGCAAAAAGAGTGATGAAGAGACAGAGGCAGAACAAGAGGGAGAGGGAGAGGGAGGACTGGATCAGTATATCACTGGCCCCTTCAAGGCGGTTTGCTCTGATCTGTGACTAACTGTGGGTGGTCCGAAACACACAAGCACACACAAATACCCACACGTAGACATACACACACACTGGAAACCACAGCCAGTTAGAATGTCAGCTTCAGGGGCTGGAGGGAATGGGGAGGTGGTGGTGAAGGGCGATGGTTTTGCTCAGACTTGCAACATATAGATATACATACATATATATAAACCCCCTCCTCCTCCTCCTGCTTCTTTCTATCATTCGTAGTTCTTTCTCTCTGGCTCTCTTTTCTTTTGTTCTCTCTCTCTCTCCCTCTCCCCTCCTGGCTTGCTTAGTATTCCTGTCTGGTGATTTAGAGTCTTTTCTTCACTTTCTGGGCTTAAAAAAAACAGGAGCCCTGACTCTCCCCAGCTGAATTAGGGTGCCAGTAATTTCCACATACTGTTCTCCTCCGCCTCTTCTCACTTTGTTTTTCTCTGTGTTTCTCTCCCTAGGCGGCCATCGTGGTCGTGTTTAACTTCGCCATGGTGCTGCTCATCTTCCCCGCCATCCTGAGCTTGGACCTCCACCGGCGCGAGGACAAGCGCTTGGACGTCCTCTGCTGCTTGTACAGCCCCGGCTCCAACCGAGTCATCCACCTCTCCCCCCACGAGCTGTCGGACGCTGGGGAGCAGACGCACACGCCCACGACGGCAACGACGCACACGCACCAGTACACTGCTGGGTCCACGATCACGACCAGCACCCAGATCACCACCACAGTGCAGGCGTTCACTCAGTGTGACGCAGCAGGACAGCACATTGTTACAATTCTACCGCCTACCTCACAGATCTCCACCAGCCCGACTTCCATCATCATCTGCCCCACCTCCCAGGCTTCAGGTAAATAAAGTTATATGAAGCTTGTTTTTTTTTTTGTCAAATTCTTTTTAGGCCGAAACACTAATAATGTTGTTTTGCTTTTCCTTCTTCTAGCCACCACTCCTTCCCCCACCACCACTTCAGTGCCGGACCCCTACGGCTCCCAGCTCTTCAACCCGACCTCCAGCTCCACCCGGGACCTCCTGGCCGAGGTGAAAGACTCCAAATCGGGAAAAAAGTGCGTCCCACTCCCTTTCCTACACTGGAACCTGTCCAGCTTTGCCAGGGAAAAATACGCCCCTCTGCTCCTCAACCCGAAAAGCAAAGCCATTGTGGTGGTCCTCTTCCTGGGTCTCCTGGGCCTCAGCTTGTACGGGACAACCATGGTGCACGACGGCCTCTACCTGACTGACATTGTGCCACGCGACACCAAGGAGTACGATTTCATTGACGCCCAGTTCAAGTACTTCTCCTTCTACAACATGTACCTGGTCACCATGGATGGGTTTGACTACGCTCGATCGCAGCGGCTGCTGATCCAGCTGCACAACGCTTTTAACTCTGTTCGATGCGTGGTCCGAGACAGCGACGGCAAACTGCCCCGCATGTGGCTGCACTACTTCCAGGACTGGCTCAGAGGTAAGAATTCAGGAGGAATAATGTTATTTTTTGAATGAGTCATGCAATAATTCTTTCCCCTGAGGGTTTTGGAAAATGATATCAGAAACTGGTTGAGGTTTTTTCAGGTGTGCTTTTTTAAGGACAGGAGTGATTGAGTGTGAGCGTGTGTGTGTGTGTGAGTGTGTGTGTGTTCCTACGTGTGAGTTTGCAGAGGGTGAGTGAAAGTTCAGAGTTCAGTCAAGCTGTGTACCCCCGTACACCTGGGCTAAGGGGTGGTGCAGTGAATGGGTTAGGGTCATAGGTTATCTTTGCATGGCTTTGTGTGTGTGCGTGCGTGCGTGTGTGTGTGTGTGTGTGTGTGTGTGTGTGTGTGTGTGTATGTGAGTGTGAGTGTGTGTGTGTGTGTGTGTGCGCGTGTGTCCTCAGGCTCAGACCTGTCAGAGGCCCAGTGAGGAGGAAGTAATCGCTAACAGGTTGATCAGAGCCAGCTGAAGAAAAAGAGAGACGGAAAAAAGAAACTTGATATTCCATATTGTCAACCCCACTTCCCTCATTGTGATCATAGAAATCATAATATTTCTAAATGACACCCATAATTTAATCCTTCTTTTGTTCTACCTCACACATAGGTCTACAGATGTCTTTTGATGCTGACTGGCAGGCGGGCAGGATTACAGCTGACAGCTATCGCAATGGCACGGAGGACGGAGCTCTGGCGTACAAACTCCTCATCCAGACCGGCTCCAAGAAGGAGCCTTTTAACTACAGCCAGGTATGTCCAAGAGCTTCAAAGACCCAACAAAAATTCTGAAAACAGAGTTCACGTGTCCTTTCTAGCACACATGGTGTGTGGCATTGTAGATAATTATATCATAAGCTGTGTAATTTACAATTCAGTTTGACAAATACTCAAATACAAATCATTCTTCTCTAGCTGGTGTCTCGTCGGCTGGTAGACGCTGAGGGTCTGATCCCCCCAGAGGTGTTTTACATTTACCTGACCGTTTGGGTCAGTAACGATCCTCTGGGCTACGCTGCCTCCCAGGCCAACTTCTACCCCCATCCCAGAGAGTGGATTCACGACAAGTACGACACCACAGGGGAGAATCTGCGCAGTAAGTGTCTCATCTTTATAAAAGTGTGGATTGGACATGCCTGACTCACTTGTGGTACGAACATGATCTCTAATGTCCTTGTCTCCTTCAGTCCCAGCTGCAGAGGCCCTCGAGTTTGCCCAGTTCCCCTTCTACCTGAACGGCCTTCGCCAGGCTAGCGACTTTGTGGAGGCCATCGAGAGCGTGCGGGCCATCTGTGACGAGTTCAGCCGCAAGGGCGTGTTCAACTACCCTAACGGATACCCCTTCTTGTTCTGGGAGCAGTACATTGGCCTCAGACACTGGTTCCTCCTGGCGATCAGTGTGGTTCTCGCCTGCACCTTCCTGGTCTGTGCGATCCTCCTGCTCAACCCCTGGACCGCCGGCATCATTGTAAGCCAACAATCTCTTCATCACGTCCTACTCCTTCTCATCCTTACCACTGTTTTCCACTCCGGCCTATTTCTGTCTCACCTTGTCCCTCTCATCCTACGTCAACAACATCATTACCCCCTTCCTCCCGCTCCTCTTCCTCTCACTTTCTTCTCACCCTTCTCCTCACAGCTCAATAATGCTGTCTAGGGGGCCCCTTTTTCTCTGTGGAGGGCCACTACGCACGCACACACACACAGGGACCTTTGTCATTCTAATGTAAGTTGGGCCGGCCTTAGAAAAGGAAATGCAAAGGAGCAAGAAAAGGCTTTGCCCTCCTGAAGCCTCCACTTCCAACTCCCTCACAGCTTTTGTCAGAGAGAGAGGGAGAGGCTTGGGGACAGGACAGATCTTCCCAGTTGCGACCTTGGCCTGCTCAACCCATCCATCAGGGATATGTGGATTTGTGTATGTGTGTGTGAGAAAAAGAGAGAGATGATCTGAGTGTGCAGTGTTTGGAAAGCATTTCACACACGAGCTGGTGGGACCGGTGATCCCAAAGGGCCCCCCAGACTCGCACACATACACAAATCCACATATCCCTGGCCAGTGGGGGTGCCGAAGTGTAGCACAACAACAGTGCCAGTTTGAGTTGGAATGTGTTTAATTTAAGTAGCGGTCCCTCAGCAGCACTGATTGAGACAGCAACTCTACCCAGTCTCCTCAAGACACAGCGACACGCATGTATGGTTTCCAAGCATCAGCCTGCCAGTAAAGGTTTCACCCAGCCCGTATGAGGTCGTGCAGTAAAACGGCTTTTATCATTTCCAATTTAACCGTGCCCCGGCTCATAGCCCCCGCTGGGATCAAAAGCTCCGGTTGGCCGGGAACTGTTTTTCCTCCTTGTTTTTGAAGACTTGTTTGTACCGTGGTTTACAGTAACATCACCCAGTTACTGCTAAGACAAACTGAAGTACTGATGTGGCATTAAAATGTCGGAAACAATAAAATACTGCTATCATGTGAAAAACAAGATAGTTGCCCACAGGTGGGTAATTTCAGGCCCTGTGGTTGTGATCCTGAGCACAGGGTCAAAGATTGTGTTGGGACAAATCTGCAAACGACATTAAGTTTTATTATTTAAGTGCTTATGTATTTTTTCACTTACTTGCCAGTTACAGTTTGTCGAGGATCGGACATCGGCTCACTTCCTTTCCCTCTCTTCTTCTCAGGTGTTTATCTTGGCCATGATGACGGTGGAGCTGTTCGGCATCATGGGTCTGATCGGCATCAAGCTCAGCGCCATCCCCGTGGTCATCCTGATCGCCTCTGTGGGCATCGGAGTGGAGTTCACTGTTCACATTGCACTGGTGAGTCAACTCATACACATGGATTGATTCACAATTAGAGGGACCTACTTTACTTGAAACCCGAAGTTTCTGGTTAGACTGTGAAATAGCGACTATACACTAACATGTGAGCACAACAAAATAAATCTTAATCTTAATCTCTGCATACAGCAGGGAAGACTTACATTTAACCTGTGATTTCACTTATTATTATTGATTGAATGTAATTTCTCTCTGTTCTAGCATTTAGCTTAACCAATTTCATTAACGCAATGGGCTGCATTTTGCAACATTTTAGTCGTTTTAAAGTGCAAAGCACAGACTCCTGTGGCTTCATGCCTGAAACGGAAAGTGATTAAGGTGAAATAAGTGTGATTAAAGATTTACTGGGGAAACTTTTGGCTTCCTGGTTCACGCTGGCAGCTCTCGAGCACAGTGTAGTCTTGTAGTGTAGCGTAGCAATCCCCAACACAGCCAAAGGCAGGAATTCTGAAGTGTGCCAAGCTTCGCCGCAAGCACAACTTTTGTGTAATCTGCAAGATTTCCAACTCATCCCCCCCTCTCTCTCTCCACCTCAGGGCTTCCTGACAGCGATTGGCAACCGAAACAAACGCTCGGAGGTGGCTCTGGAGCACATGTTTGCCCCGGTGGTCGACGGAGCCATCTCCACGCTGCTCGGCGTTCTCATGCTGGCAGGGTCCGAGTTTGACTTCATCATGAGGTGAGATGCTTTGTGTTTACGTATGTTTGCGTGTGTGTGTGTGTAGCTATGTGTGTATGTCTGAATTTGACAAGTGCGGACTTTGTGCTGTGTGTGTGAGAGTGACGGCGCTCCCTTTGGCCGCAGCGGTGTCTACACCCTCCTCAGCCCCATATGTTACCTTAACAAGAAGTAGTGTTTTGGTTTCACGCTTCGGGTGTGTGTGTGTGTGTGTGTGTGTGTGTGTGTGTGGGTGGGTGTGTGTGTGTGTGTGTGTGTGTGTGTGTGTGTGTGTGTGTGTGTGTGTGTGTGTGTGTGCGTGTGTGAGTGTGTGGAGCCAGTTGTCTAGCTTCTCTTGGAGACGGGAAGAAGCCTTGTGGGGGGTCAGGGGTGCTTGCAGGTGGAAATGTTATACCCCTATTTATGCACACACACACACACACACACACACACACACACACACACACACACACACACAGTGACAAAACATGCACCTGGTTCTGTCACTCTGGGCACACACACTACCATCTCCCCAGCCTCGGAGCACAACAAATGGGGAAAAACATCAAGGGTGTGTAGCAGCTGCTCGTAAACATGGAAGTGTTCTGCTACCCACTGGGTGGTGTCTCTCTCTCTCTCGTTCTCACTGATTCTCTCCCTCAAACACACACACAAGGGAATCTGTTAAAATTCCTATCATCCGTTTGGCATTCTCTCCCTCCATGTTAGGTGCCATAATAAAAAGTGGAGCTAAATTTGAACTGGTCAGCCAGTCAGTTGTGTGTAGGCCACCAACAGACTTCGCTCCCCACTATGCGTGTGCGTGTTAACGCGGGCATGCAAGTTTAAAATGTGTGCATATGTATATGTGTGTGGGTGTGTTTTCTACCACTGTTTCATGGTCAGAGTGGAAAAAAGACGAATAGCTCGATGTTTTTCAGCCGAACGTGGTCTCAGCCCAAACCCGAAACCACAATCTTGGGCTCACAGACTGCAGCAGGCTTCCGCGACATAAAAAGCAACATTTTTCTGGAGAAACAGAGTAGAGGCAGAGAGAGGAGGAGAAGTTCTCTGAGGGTGGCTTTCTGTCGGGTGGGTGGGTGGGTAGCTGGAGGCTAGATGAATGCATCCTCCACAGTGGTGGATTAAAGAGATAGAAATTGAGAACTGATAGGAAACTGGATTAGGATTTAGGGAGTCATACAGTGCATTTTCAGCCTCTTGATTTAATGCTTTTCTCCCATAGAAAAGATCATTTTCAGAGGATGGGGTGAGGGGGAGACAGAGGGGTCTAGTATCTCTGTTGGAGGTCTTGTTTAGTTGTAGTTGTAGCTGTGAACGGGTGAATGGGGCAAGCCAGGGCTGGCTAGCTAGGGAGTAGCATAAATATACTGCTGTAAACATCTCCTGGCCTTGTAATGCACTGAATAAACAGCAAGCCTAATTCAGCTCTGCTCAGAGTCCGCTCTCACACACACACACACACACACACACACACACACACACACACACACACACACACACACACTTCGTAGCATGCATGCACACACATGCGGGCCACATATGCACACACACACCCACACAAGGAAAAATGCACACACATTTACGCTCTCTTTCGCACGCACACACACACACACACACACACACACACACACACACACACACACACACACACACAACTCCCCAGGCTCTGAAAACGAATGGAAAAGATTACTGTTTATATAAACAACAGAATTCCTAACAGTGAGACGCTGTTGGAGGTCCCACCAAAGTCTCACTCTCCATCTTTCTGTCTCACTCCGCTCGCGTCATTTAGAAATGTCTCCCTGAAGTGTTTTGTCAAAACTAGAGGACATGCCTGTGCTTCTGATAAAGGAAGGGGAAAAAAGGACAGCAGTTAAAAGAGGAAAGGGGAAAACATGTCGGAGAGTGGTTGGTGTCAATATGGTTTGTGAAATCATGCCCAACATGTGAGCCATCGACTTTTTCCTGAAGAGCGTCCTAGTTAGAGCGGTACCAGGTCGTCCGTTCAGATGAGAGAAGTGTGTTTTCAGAACACTCTGCAGCTATTACCCCCGTCCTTGTTTGCTTTTTCTATTTAATTTTTTCATTCCATCAATCACTTATTTCTTTCCTCCCTCTTTCTTTTTTACCTCTTTAAGTCTGGCTGGTGGTTAGCATCTCTGTGTGTCTCTCTCTCTCTCTTTCTCTGCTTTCTGTTAGTCTTTAAGTGGAGTCCTCTCTAATTTTCTTGGGGAGCTCTTTCTTGTGGCCGGCCTCCACCCCCGGCCTCCCCAGAGCTCCGCTGAGATGCACGCACACACAGACACAAAAAAAAACCTCATATGCATAGAGTGTGGGTGAAAAAGAGAGTGAGAGAATGTCGTGTAGCAGCAGCACAGTGGAGGCATCAAAGCATGTTTCAGTTGGACTGAGCAGGGAATCAGATTTACCCCCCCCCCCGTCCTCCTGCCTTTGATACACAAATACTGGGCTTTCCCTGACTTCTTCCCCTGAGCTGCTTCCCTTCCCCATGTGCCAACTATGTGTGTGTTTGGAATCGAATCACATATGTGTGTTGTCGTCCATGTAGAACATCACGACACCATGGCCCCCTACCATTTTTTTGTCACAATAAAAGACAATTTGCACTATAGCACAATTTAAAGATTTTTGTCAAATATTAAATGTTTCCCACTTTGTGTCAAAGTGCCATACATGTTCCTGACAATTAATAACAAATAAGATTAGAAATAGGAATATAGGGATGTTGGCATAGTGCACAAGCATATCTCCTTTGGAATGCATTAGCCTATAGCCTGCTTCAGAATTAGCAGCTGCTAGCGGTTCAAAGCTATCTCACTGTACCTCACCTTCTTAAATGAGAGTTTACAAGATGCTACTATCTAGTTCGATCTGACGTCGGCTCTAACGTCCCTCTTCTCTCTCTGTTCCAGGTACTTCTTTGCCGTGTTGGTCATCCTGACAGTGTTGGGCATGCTGAACGGCCTAGTTCTCCTGCCGGTCCTCCTTTCCATGATGGGGCCGCCATCTGAAGTCACTCCAGTGGACAATGCCATCCGGTTGCCCACACCCTCCCCCGAGCCCGCCCTCCCACCACCCATTACCCACCACGGATATTACACGGGCCACCACAACCCGCGGTCGCCCCGTCAGCAAGCGTTTTCGGAGTCATCGGACTCCGAGTATTACTCTGAGATGACCACCACGTCAGGGATCGGGGAGGAGGATTATAAGTACTGTGACCGGAGCGCATACATGGAATCGCATGTCAACGTTCCACCTCCTACGTCTCATATACTGCTGGAAGCCAGCAAGAACCCCAGCTTCCCCAAGCTCACGGTACGCTACACAACCACACCGATAAGATATGAAACTCCACCTGTGTGATGAAGTGATTTTTAGATAAATGTGTTTTTCTCAAAGTAAATTATAAAAATGTTTATTTTTTGCAGGTGGTGAAGCCGTTCAAAGAAAATGCAACAGGCGCCGGTGGGAGGATAGAACCATCAAATGAATCTTCGTACAACGCACAGTCACCTCTCGGCTCCCAGGTCACGTGCTGGGACGGGAACAAGCGGGAGCAGCAGCCGGGCCTCCACAGGCCCCAGGCTCAGCCCGGCCAACATTTACCCAGCGACAGAGCTTACTACCCTGGGAGGACTTCAGGTCAAAGTGGACCCAGGCCTCATAACGGCAGAGGGCCTCAGCCAAACAGGACTAAAGGGCCAAGCTATAACAATAGCACCTCCATCCTGCCGTTGCAACAAGGCTCGACTGGGGGTCCCATTACCGTGGTTACCGCCACAGCCTCTGTGACGGTGGCCGTGCATCCGAACTTGCCGGGGGCGGCGTATCAAGGCTACATGCATGAAGGTTTTGACACTGAAAGCGAGTCAGACTGTTTCGAGGCTGCTAAAAGGACTCGTGGTGACAAAACAAACTTTTCTTCATACAAGAGAAACTCTATAGAGATCCAGGACTTGGAAGAAACACAGACACAGCATCAGCTCTGCAAGACACAAGGTGAGTCGACCTCAGCACGTCCCGACTTGTGATCCTGAGAAGTGTGCCACGTGAAGCCTTTTCGGCGGAAGCCTATTTTTTTCTGAGTCTAACTCGTTTCTCTCTCCTGTGTTTGTTTGCTGCAGGTGGGTTGAGGATCCAGGCAGCCAAAGATTGCTAGACTCTCTCTCACACACACACTGTGCCTTCTGCTTCTTCAAGCCTCTGGCTGCCTCCCGGAGCACCTTGACCCCCCCCCCCCCCCATGGGGCACCACGCTGCGTCTCCAACTCTCAACTGTACATAGACTTCAAACAACAACAACAACAACAAACGACAAAAGATTTATTTCAAGGACATATTAAGAAACAAATGACTTGTTTTAAGAATTATATAAATCTATGAGTATATATTTTAATACTAAAAAAAGAGCTATTTAAAGGAGTACTGTATAACTTGGGTATACTCTTGTGTAAAAGATCAGATGTAAAAGATTATTTTTGGGGGGGGGGTGTGGGGGAGCAGTTGATTTCCCCCCCCTCCCCCCATAGTGTATAGAATAAGAAATGTGCTATATGTAAAAAGTGTCCACAGAAAGTGAGATGTTATTAAGATATTAGGCTATTGAACATACATGGTCAGTGTTTTATTTCTATTTGTATTGTTATGTTTGTTTTTTTTTGCTGCTACACAATAATTGTAAGTGATTTGCCTTAAAAAAATGCAGTATCCCCCCCCTCGTCTCCCTCTCTCTCACGTCAGTATACTTAGAGATTCTGCGTCTGACACACTCTCTTGTATTTTAGATATAGATATTCTTATTGCAGTGTAATAAGAGCAGAGAATTACACTGTTTCCTAAACAGCAGTAACCACCGTGCCTTCAGTAAAACCCCCCCGTCCTTGCTAAATCGCAGCGTCCAGCTCAGTATTATGTTCCCGCTTTCGTGTGAATATCATCTGTTTCGTCCAGACGAAGAGTAAATTGGTGTTTGTCATTCATCACATCATGTGTCCACGTCTGGGAATATCTTTTATTTTTTTTTTTTTTATGTGATCATTCTGTCGACACGCTGGCAGGGTCACTTCTTATTCACGTATAAATTTTCATGTTGAGTCTGGCAATGTTCTCAGTTCTCCGCAGTTTAAAACTACTTGAAGGAGCTATGATAAGATTATACTTGTTTTCTCTACTGCAGTTTTTGTAAGCTCCACAGCGGTCAAAGTTCACATTTGTCACTTTGAGACAAACATGTTGCTCGCCTCCTCGTTTTATTTTGAAAGGGAATTAGAAAAATCCAATGCAAAGGGAGTGATTTTATTTGTTTTCTGCCTTTTCTTTTCTTTCGTCTTTGCTGGCTGCTTTCGGGTTGTAACACGTTCATGCTGTTGTGACCCAGTGCAATTATCGCATTGTGTAAATAGGCTCATTCTTGAATTGTAATGCTTCCGCCCGCTCCGACTCACTTTCTAATGTCTCCCTTGTTCATACAAACCTCACATGCGCCACGCTCTTTCTTTCTTTTGGTTCTTAGGATTTATCGTTTAATTTATACAGATTCTGTCGTTGTGCGTTCAGTATTGGTCTCATCACTGCCAGGTTAAATTGCAGGGAAAAACTTTGCCAATCATTTATTTTTTTTCTTTCATGTCATTTTTTTTGTTTTTAAAGTGGCAGCTTTGATTTCTTTTGTAAAAACAGAAGAAGAGTTCAGTAGCTACTCATCAGAAACGGGCGAAGCAGCATTTGTCACTTCGATCGGACGGGAGGTGTTGTCAGACAGTGGGGGTGGGGGGGGTTGAGGGGTGGGGGGGAGTTCCTTTGTAGTTTATTTCAACAACAAAAAATTGTTAATGTCATGCCATATAAATTATTTATATTAAAAATTTATTTTTGTAGTTTGTACAGATGTTAGTATTTAGACTGAAGTTATATTTTTAAAGAGTAAATATATATTATATATAAATATATCTATTTGTTGCCGAGTTTGTTTTTTGTTGTTTCGTTTGCATTTTATTTTTTTTGATTGGGGGGAGATTATGGGAGGGAGGGGTTGACAACACTTTAGAGCAGAGGCCTTTTGTTTTTTGTTTTTGTTTTTTTGTGGAGCGAAGGGTTGGAGGACCATGAAGGAGAAGGTGTGTAGGAATGTGTCACTGTTACACCTTGTTTCTAAGTTTTCTCTCGGCCCTTCCTTCTTCATTGTCATTTTTTTTTTTTTTTTAATGTTCTTGTCCATGTCTAAAACACTGTGACTTCTGAAAACTATGCTCAAGAAAACCCTTGCGTGACCGTTATGTTCCCTCACCTGCTATAGAAATTTAACTAACAAAATAAATTGAATGAAAACAAAGTGTTCGAAGGTGTTGTTGCCGGTCTTTTGTGGTGTGTTTGTCTCTAACTCTGCAAAGAAGAAAAGGGTCAATACTGTTATCACAAATGCAGGTGTCCTAAACCTGACTCTGTTTGCTGGTTAAATACACTCTGTAAATACTATAGGCCTACTCCATCCTCATGGTGTATTGTTGAGGGGTCAACCAAAGGTTTGGTGTCAGTAAAATGATATTTTAAACCCAAAATCATCCAGTCATCCAGTCATTTTATTTTGTCTAGCTCATTGAAACAATTAAATCAGTTTAGATGCTCAAGATTAGACAACTATTTCCATTTTACGAAATTGACACAAAACACGACACAATACAATTGTTACTTCAGCAGTAAAAGGCGGAAAATTGTAAAACGAATGCCAACATAATGACCTTTTTTTAAATTAATCAAATAAAAGGAAGATTAGATGATTAAAAGCATTAATGCTGCTTAAACCTTTATTGATTCCATATCAACATTTCAGCCTGATCACTGGTCATGTCTCCAGAAATAGGTATTGTGTGTACAGTCAGGAGAGTGTACACACAATAGTTGTAAGATCACAACTCAGAGTCAATTTAAAGCCCCAAAAAGCCATTAGCCCTGTTTCTTGTGTTACATGAGAAACTGGTTTCACTGACCTGAGGACTGCTTGGCACAGATTCATGATAAATAGTATAGATAGAAAACTTGTTGCATTGTATTCTTTATCCTTGTTTTAATTATCTCATTGAACGCTTTCATGTGTAGAAAGGATTAATAAATAATAATAAGCTTTATTAATGCCCCACTTTTCTTAACAACACTACAAAGTGCAATATAAAAGGTAATCCCTTTATCTAAGATGCTGCTCCGGCTCATACCGAGTCAGGAGATCCTTGATATACAGAGAGGGCTCATATATAAGCCCTGACCATCAACAATTACAATTTTTAAATCTATTTTTAAATGATCAGGAAACGGATTTCAGGATTTGGGGGCTAGTGTCATGTATACCAGTTGCCTGAAAAAATGTATGTCAAGGTCTGTTTGTTAGAATGTGTATTTAATAACCACGCACATTCTGCTGTGTGTCCTTTCTTACTGTATGAGGCTGTGTAAAGCGTTTCCACTTCATGAACAATGACTCAAAGCTGAGACGCACTGAAGTGGAGCAGTGAACCACCTGGAAAGTGCCTGGGATCACTGGCTCTCTGGATCATTGTTGTGACTTGTCTGTCTAAATTTCTGCCCGTGCACACACACACACACACACATACACACACAGGCCCACCTGTGTAGATGAAAGGTAGATGCTGTAAATTCCTTCGCTTTCCACACAACAGCTCCTCGTTTGTCAGCTCAAGGAACACAGTCAATGTCTGAATCTGATACCTCTGCCTTTTGAAGTTACTGTCATGCTAGTCCAAGCCTCATACACACGCACACACACATGCGCGCACACACAAAAGCAGTAAACAACGCTGGCTCAATTGATTTTGTTTTAAAGTTTTAGATGAATGAAATTTGCCGCAGGACTGCATGTCTTCCCAGGACCACATGTTGTATTAAATGTTACAGCTCAGTGACAAGAAAATGAGAACATGCTGTCCAGCTATGGTTCATAGGAGGACTGGAGCCGATCCCAGCATGCGTTTCAGTGGACATCAGGTAAACAACTGTTCAGTCCAATATTCACAGCATGGAGCAAATTGGTATTTTCAATACAACAGCACGTCCTGTAAGAAACCCAGCAAAAAAGCTTTACTGAGATGCGTGTTGTTAGTCACCAAACCACTGCACCACATCTTTACAGCTCAAATGCTGTTTTTTGTTATACAAAGACATTTTCATTTAGTATATTCAGAACACATTTATTTCCTTCTACGTGAGCCAGAAAGAAATAATCCCATTTAAATGTGATGGCACAGGCTGGGGGTCCTTCTAATCCTGACCTCTGACCTCCATCTCCAGGATTGGTGAAAAATCCACGATCCACTATGGAAACTACACACGACACTGACAATGATCAAATAATCTAGGTGTATACGAATGGGAGACTGTTGAGCTTCCTGTTTCGATCCTATCTGAAACGGTCATATATTGATGATTAGTCCCTTCTATCTTCAGTTGTATTGGATCGGCTGCTACACTGTTTCCCCCCGAAACTCCAAAAGTGTTTTATGGACTCAACCACACCACCCACCCCTCTATGGGCAAAGGGGTGAGAAGATTATTAGTGACTTATCATTTTTGGGTGGACTATCCCTTTAAACAGAATCAGTCTCGTGTGTGTGTGTGTGTGGTGTGTGTGTGTGTGTTCTGATAGCAGCTGATAGTCCAAATATCCAGATCTGCCAGTGCCAACTCCTGACCTGTGTGTGAAGGTAAGGTCAATGGAGGAAAAGAAAACACAATAAAGGAACAAAAGACTGAACTCGTGATCTGGTGATGCTGGTGTTAGTGTGTGCGCGCGTGGGTGTGTATGTATGTGTGTGTGACTGTGTGCACTGCTTGGGTGGCCCGAGGATGAGCGCCCATTGTCGCTGGAATTCAATAGGGCTGATTAGTAAAGTGTGTGTGTGTGTGTGTGTGTGTGTGTGTGTGTGTGTGTGTGTGTGTGTGTGTTTTTGTGTGTGTGTTTGCATGTGTGCAAAAGCATGCACTGGCATGCATGTGTGTGTGTGAAGCAGGGGGTGGTGTATGTGTTTGTACTTTTGCACTAAGCACAGCAGAGAGGAGAAGAATGGGGGAATTAGTTGTAAAGCCAGTGAGAAAGCAGACTTCAGGGTGACATACCACACAAATCTGGGGAGTGGGGATTGTTTCCCTGCACATCCACATTAACGCTCTGTCCCAGCAGAGTAACGCTCTCTTACAGCCGCAATACTGCGACAGATATTATTGAAAAGTAACGAATACCGTGTGTGTTACTTTTGAGAAGCAGCAGGACTCATGAACTGAGATATCTGCTGGGGAGTGCTTGTTAGATTTTGAAATTAAACCCACAATAATCCAGAGGTTGGTTTTAGACTCAAACCATTATGGTATTTTAATTAACTTTCATGTGAGCAGATTTCCTAGTTTCACAGCGCTTAGATGATTTAAAGATTTGAAGAAGATGATTTAATACCTCAAAATAAAATTCAAAAAAGGAAGTGCAAGTTTTTTATATAGCATATTTAAACCAAAATGTGCTTTGTGTTAAAATACAAGTGGAAATGTAAGTTCCTGCTAGCATTTCAAGGATTATAAACCCTAGCTTTAAGACAATGATTCACAAGACCACTTTGAAACCTCTTTTTGATGCAATATAGTGTTTTAAATCGTGTAAATAGATTTATTCATGGGCTGATTTGAATGTGGACATTTTCAACAAAATAATACAATAAATGTTAAAATCTTGGCTCATGACTGCGAGCATATTATTCTTAAATTGACCTTTCTTGCCAGCTCATAACTTTGACATCACTTAATGTATCCTAACTAACAAGGCACAGAATCACTCCATCAAATCTTCTTTTAACTGATCTACAAACTTCCTTTTCACTTTTTTCTGTTCTCTCAAACACACACATCTCCTTTCACTCCCTGTCCTGCTCCGTATATTTATATGTGTTGCTGCACTGTGATTGCCCGCTGCTGAAGCAGATTGTTGCTCCGACTGATTCCGTTTAATCATGTCAGAGAAACAGAGGAAGAACGAGATCAATATTTCCGAAAACACTCTTGGACTAAACAAATGTCTCTGTAATCTATGCCATGTGTGTGTGTGTGTGTGTGAGTGTGTGTGTGTGCTTGTGTGTGTTTGATATACCTTGGCCGTGACCGGGCTTTTGGAGAGGTGGCAGGAGGAGGAGGAGGAATACGAAGTTCCAGGCAATCATGCAGACAGGCGGGAGGGCCCGTGTAGTGTAAACATGTTTTTAATAAACAGGAACCAGCGTAATGCCCTTTTAATTGATTCATTCTGTGCTTCTCTGTTTACAGAAGGGCCTAAATATGAGCCTCGTAAGGCAGAGGCCTTGTGTTTATAAGTGGTTTGTTTAGTTCAAACAATAACAGTTTGAACACCAGACGTAGCTGTGGATCAGCAGTGATGCATTGTGCTGCGCCGCTCTGTCGTATTGCATTTTTCTTTTTGTTGTGTTTTTCACTTCCTTTCTCTCCCTCGCTCTCTTTTTGTCCACATCATTCTCTCCACACGTGTGTTTCGATTTTTGTGAAAAAATCCAATTGATCAGTGAGTAAATGAGCTCCACAGTACCCCACTGTCTCCTCTTTGTGTGTGTGTGTGTGTGTGTGTGTGTGTGTGTGTGTGTGTGTGTGTGTGTGTGTGTGTGTGTGTGTGTGTGTGTATACGTGTGACTGAAGTTTTTAAATTGCAGCCACAGTGTAATGATATGGTGGCATGGCATTGAGGGGTGCTCCAGAGGGAGGGCGGGGGGTGGCAATTAAGCCTGCGCTGACATAGACACTTACACACACACACACACACACACACTTACACACACACACGCACACACGCACACACGCACACGCACACATAGAGAGTGAGAGACAGAGAGCAAAGCTAAACACATCCAAGTGGGGTAGTAAAAGCTAATGAAGGTTCAGCGCTAGGCTGGCACAGACGGCCATTTCATGCGGTGGAGGAGGAGGAGAACTGGGGAAGGCTGGGGAGCAATAAGCCAAAGCCTCACTGCACAGCACGTTAGGCAGACCAGAGGATAAACTCTAATTGACACCATCCATGAGTGTGGTTTTTTTAATATTCTTTGTCTCGGGGTCGATGGAAAACGCAAACAATGGCATTAGCACATTTGAGGAGCGCTAACAATAAAACAAGCACTACAAAGTAGGTAGCATACAGTGTTGCGACAGTGAGAGTGATAGTTCGCCCAAAAAGTTAAATTCACTCACTATCTACTCACCACTATACCGATGGAGGGTGGGTGACGTGTTTGAGTCCATAGAACACTTTTGGACTTTCTGGGATGAAAAGCATTGCAGCCAAATCCAATCCAATTGAAGTAACTGGTGACTCCTTCTTCAAATGTAAAAAAAATTACATAAAATGCCTTCACACTGCTCCTGTGGTGTCATCCAAGTGTCCATAAGCCCGACATTCAAATTCAACTCGAAACGCGTCATCTACACCGTGTTTTTAGCCTAAACTAGCTACTGGAAGTAAGGATGCTAGCTGAAATAGCGATGCTAACATGCAACCCGCGTGGGCCCTTGTGCGAGAGCGTGTGTACTGTGTGCGGTGTTTGCAGTGTGTGTGTCACAAAGGGGGCTATCTGCATTTCACAAAAGCAATACAAATATGCTACATATCAATATATGTACTATGTATTACACTTAAATGACTATGTCACTGTGAGGTAAAAATAAATACTTCTAATCTCTTGTTTCGATGATGGAGGTATCTTTGATTCTGTGTTTTGCAGGATCCTACAAGTAGTCTTCCTTTAATCTGCATTCATACTTTCCTGAAACAAAATTATATGGCATGGAAACATTTAGCAAATTATCTCACTACCTTATATAAAAAGATGTAATATAATTAATTATATTTAATAATCCATAATTACAGACAAAGTAACTTAAGAGAGATTTATTTTGCAGTGCTTCCAACTGCTGTGGTTTTGGGGTAGGGGCTGTAAAACTGAGTGTGTAGGTGTAGTTTTTCTTTGAGCTCTCTGGGTCCACATGTTGTACCCTGCACTATGCAAGCAAACATTTGACTTCTCTGGTGAGTCCTGTAAAAGAGGGAAAAAAGAAAGAAAGAAACACTGGTGGGTTTAAAGGATTAATTTCAAAAGCACACTGACACATTTCTGCGCCATTAATGGTTTGTGGTTTCGCTTGGTGTTCCCTTAAAGAGGCCATACGAGGGCCTGCTGCATCTCAGCCTTTATGGTTCGTAGGGAAACTGATTGAATTCAAGAATAGAATTTATGGGCTCAGATCGCTGTGGGTTAGGGGTTAAACTTTGTTTCAGATGTATTTAACTTTGTCACCAAACTCTTGGTTTAAATTAAGTTTAAAACCTTATTGTGCTTTCTTAATGTTTTTCTCCTATGCTCTCTGTAGTATGATACCATAAAAGTGGAAACTAAAGAGGGCCAACAAGGAAATTGTGAGTGACAGTGGCTGTGTGGACTAGTTAGTGACCAAATGGAGAAACAGAGGGGCACTCTGAACATGTGTGGCTGTGGGTTTAAAGCAATGACGCAGATCGCATGCTGCTACTCGTGTGCTGATACCATAGATGGTATATAAAGATGAAGCGTCTCCACTTCCTTCCACTAGCCAGAAATAAAGCCAAATTATCCAGGATACGAAAACTGCCATCACACGCATTTGGAAAGAGAATCTAAACGGTCGTGATCGGGGGATGGACACTCAGTCGTGAGGTCTGGCCGATACATGTGCTCGACTAATTGTGACTCAGTCTCAGCTGTCAATTGGGACAATTCACCCCGTTTTTAAACAATTGAATTACTAAATAAAACCAAACTAACTGGAAAAATAAACACTTGAACATCATTGATGGGAAAATTACAGAAATCATCTATGATTAAAAAAAATTTGATTTGATTAGTTTGGCTATGTTCATGGAGGAGGGAGGGTTTCTGACCTATACTTCGGCCAGCCACCAGGTGGCGATTGAGACACTTTGGCTTCACTTTGGGGTAGCTTTCATGTCGTCCATCTTTACATGTAGGCTATAGCTAATATTTTACAAGGGCGTGAAGTTCTAAAATGTCTCCTGCAAGAGTCCAGTTACTTACTGAACATATCAGATTATATCACGTGGAACGAGAGACTAAAGGTTCCTGTTCCTTGCTGTACTCTATTACTCAAAGTCCTGTACTCTATTACTCAAGCAAGTTTTGAAAATGCTAAACGTTAAGTCACTGCTGCCCTGAGAGGGATCTCCAACAGTCACTTTATCTCTGTGACCACCCATTCAAATGTTAGGACTTTTTCAATGTGGCGTTCACAGATTCTTTGCTGCTGTGACACATACAAGCGTGAAGGACCACACACGGGCAGATGGATATTTACAGTCCCCCAAATAAGAAACTTCAATTCACGTAAAAACACAAATAGGCAAACAGGCACATACACAGCTGTGGGCTAAAAATGTGTCACGGAGTTAGGTCAGTCTCCTCTGCACTCTCTCACGATGACCACACTACACTGTGATGTTTTACATGGCAGGGATTTTCTTTAAATAAACATAGTGTTCTCCAAAATGCAGATGAGGTTTGATGTAGAATGGATCTATTCACCTTTGTTGAATTGACTTTTTAACGCATTGGATGTGCAGACGGACGCTTTAATGTTGGGCTGAATTGTGATACGCATCAAAAATCAACATTCTCTGCATTTCTTTACATTAAGCTTAAGCAAAGGTACAAATTTGAAAAGTATTTAAATATAAAGGGCCCATTTTAGAGTAAAGGAAACAACAATTCATACAATTTAGATGTAACATAAAAGTGAAAACAACCTTGGGATTATTTTGTATTTCTGCCAATAGATCCCTTTCACCTCAATCTTACACACTAGACCTTTAAAATATTACTTAGTAATGTGTAATCTATTCCCTAATGCTGTAATCTATTACATAATTATGGCTGAGCAATGCTTTGTAAAAATGTATTAACTACAGGAGTAAAAATAGTAGTTAGAAGTAGTGAAAAAATGCGTGTGATTACAGTGACTAAGTACTTTGTTACAACCCCTGGTTCTCTGTGTTTGCTGAAATTATTCTTTTTTTTTAATAAACTGTTTATCTATTGGTATGAAACACTATTGATAGATTCCTATCAGTGGATCGATGTGGTACTGCAGATGTATGCGGCCTGTGGAGCAACAGGCCGTTCCCGTAGTGTAACTGCAGCTGTGTGTACTCCTCAGACCACTCTTTACTGCCGAGGCCAAATAAATAAACAGAATTACAGTTGAAGAAAAAGATACAACTTGCCAGCTGGGCAGCCTCAGGTGGCTGCTGCTGCTTGATGTGGCACCGCTTCAGAGTTGGACAAACTTCTTGCTGAACTATTCTGCTGCTTGAAATTGATGTGCTTAAAGAGTAAGCCTAGTCTGTGTGGCACAACCGAAATGGGTCACTGGCATGTTGCAGTGGATCACCACATGCCAAGAATACTAATATGCATTAATGAGGGAATGTTCCAGGCTCGCTCAGCATTTGCTCAGTTTGGCTCCTCGGCTTGAGATGTTTTTTAAATCCCTGCTGGATCTGTGCTGGGTCAACACCTAATTCAGTTATGAAACAATAAATAAATCGAACCGCAGCTTCAGTTGATTGACACTATAGAAGAAAATAAATATGAAGAGAAATGTTTGATTCTCATATTGACTCATGTGTCAAGTTATTAGTGCTAATCTCAAACTCCCAACTGGCTGCATGTGGCTGTTTCTGTTTGTAGCCATACTGCTCTCTGCTGGTCATATAATGTAGTGCAAGACAAACAACAAATATCAGAGACTATTGAGCCTTCCTTATATTAGATAAGTACGCATGATACGTTTTATTCTCAATTAGTCATCAAAATTAACTTAACAAAACCTAGTATTGTCTTTTCATGAATATTCTCACCACAATTGTGCCTGTGCATCTTACTGGTACATAAACCAGCATCAATGTGAGCAGTGGCTGTTGAGTGAACATTTGAATTGCTGCTTCAGCCCAAATTGGTTCAGATTAATAATGTATATGACCCAGTTTTTTTAAATCTATGGATATCAAACATTGTGCTTGTCAAATATCTTCTTCTCTCCCTTCTCGTCTCCTTTGTTCCTCCCATCACTCCTCTCTCTGAGACTCAACCTTCCTGGGTGGTTTGTACGTGTGTTCAGCACACGTACTGTATCCATGTGTGTTTATTTAGTCTGTATAGGGGAACAGAGCCGCGGCCTCTGCCAATTTTCTTTACATTGAGAGAGTATGGTTTTGGACAGATGGAAAATAATATGGAGGGGGGGGGGAGGCAAACAAGTGAGTAACGGAGCTGTTTGTCCGCTGGGACGCACACAGTGTGTGTGAGGGAGAGAAACCGTCCCGGAGGTTTTTCTCTGCAGCTGAACTAATAAACTGAGGATTCCCACGGTGCAATGATTTCAAATCATTGCAAATAATCACTGAATGAACTTCAAGAAATTAAACCAAAAGATGAAGCTGCGTGTTACTACAATGCTGTAAAGAGATTCAATTATACTGGAACACAACCGTGGCACATTTAAAACGGACTTTCTTTTCTTTTTAAATAAGAATATTCTGCCAACATTTTCTTGAAATCAATAAAGTTCTCACGGTTAATTATGAATTTAAAACGGGGTGTTCGATGTAACTCCTATGAGATAAATTTTGTTTCTTTTTTAAACGTGATTAAAAGCCTTTAAGTTTACACTGGAGAAAATCTGTAGCTTTCACATGTTGTTTGTAACCATACCATGTTTTCTGGACATGCAATCAGGCAAAGATAACTCCTGCAACACAGTTTGTGCGAGGCTAAAGCTTTTAGGTGATTTAAACAACGTGATGACAGCTGATGTCATCCATCGGCGGACACACATGCACAGACACACGCAGCCAGCACCGAGTCAACACGAAACAGTTCTTTAATGCAGCAGCAGACACAAGCGGAGGGTCGGAATCTCCTCGTGGCCACTGCCGGCAGCGAGGCTGGGAGAGAGAGGATGTGAGCGGATCGCCTGGAGCAGAGAGAGAGAGGGAGAGAGAGGGAGAGAGAGCGCAGGAGCTGTGGGTGGAGGAGAAGAAAGGAAGCAGGAGGGGGATGCCACCCACCAAGCCTGTTGTGGAGAGGCTCTGGGGGTTGGGCTGCTCACGGGAAACAGTTGTGGCTCCATCCCAGGCCTCACACCGAGCAGCCCGGGGCCACCCAGTCACCGGCAGACAGACCCACCAAATGGCCTGGCTGACGAGGATCTGTTTATTTTTCATCCTTTGGCGGGCGGTGGGGATTGGGGGGTTGGGAAATATTCAGCACAAGCTGTTTATTAGACCTTTGATTTGTCATGTGTCAGCGTTCACTTGTGGGGAATGTGTGTATACATGAGTCCAGCTTGTGTGTAGCATAGGGGTTTGGAGACAGAGAGGGTGTGGAACCGAGGAGCTGGGCAAGGGGGGGGGATCGAGAAGCCTCCCACACTGAATGACAGGCTGAACTGCATTATGGGCCAGCTGTCCCTGGCTGTTGATGTCATGGGGGGGGGGGGGGGCTAAACTGTTGTGCCTGGCTGGCAGTGGGGTGGGGTGCAGGGGGAGGGAAGGGGGGTGCAGGGGGAGGGAAGGGAGCCTGTGGACATACACAGGATTCCTGCGGTCACATGGATGAAGTGCAGTCGGCTTAACAACGGATCAGAGTCGAGCAGAACTTCTTCCAGACCAGAGACCGGAGGGGAAACAGCGCTCCTGGCGTCTGGAGCTGGAAGTGTCAAGTCATGGACACAGGATGTGAATACGGAATAATTACAGGGCTGTGTGATGTGAATTCAATATTGTATCACACGCAATCATATATTGGTGAAAAAAAATTACAATATGTAATGTTGTATTTGTGATTTTTTAAATCCAATGTAGTTCAATATTATCAAATGTAAAATATATTGAAATATAAAATTATTTAAAATGCAATATAAAATAAGTCATCTTATGTTAGAGGAAAACTATGAGGCCGCATGAGGGATAATTCATACTTCACACACAGCATTATACTCTCACATACTGCACACCGGCATATGCTTACACGCACTCTACTATACTCTCACATGTACCATCTTACTCTCTCACACACACTACTATACTCTCACATGTACCATCATACTCTCCACAAACACTCTTTGGCAGAGTATACTAGCCAGAGGTAGTACTAGACAACAGGCTGAGGTGGACGAAACAATTTATTTGAGCTTTTAACAGGTCCTGATAATGGTCCTTACATTCAGTTTGGAACATCTTTAATTTACTGTTGTATGACTAATAGTAGAACATTATTGACATTTTTGTCTTTCTTTTCTTCTGGCTTTCAGAGTCAGGTCATGTCCAGTCAGTCAGATGCAGTGGGGACCGCAGTGGCAGATTTAAGCCACAGGGGGGCGCAATGACACCTCCACAAACCTGTCAACGTCAGTCATCAAGAGATAACAAGGCTGCTGACTCCTCAATAAATTTCCAAAAGTTCTACTTTAAACCATTCTTGTTTACCCACTTACATTTGTTAACAGATTAGTTAGGTGACAGCTGTGTCCTCCAACCTCCTCCTGTAGCGCACACACCAGATCTTCTATTGTGTCATAGGTGAAGTTGCATAAAGTCTGGACTAAATTTCACTTAAATTACGTAATTATACCCATACCACATTTTCTCAGCGGATAGTGGGTGCTAGTACCTGCTGGTGGAATCGGTGCAGGTAATCCAATAAAACATCCACAGCAAAAACTGAAGCATCCAACAATATATGGCGGTAGTTTCCAAAGTAGCTTTTGAAAAGATATATTTAATGAATTAGTGTTTGAACACATTTTATTTAATACAGTGCTTATTACAATAAAATCGAAAAGACCTGCAACAACACAGAACCGATAAAAAACAAACTTGGCATGTCGTGGGGTTTTCCGGCTTCAGCTCAGTGACTCAGCCTCGACTGCAAAGCCAGGACTGTTTCTGTGAATGACAGATAAGACTGGATGAAGTACATGTAAAGCACGAACATCCACCCAGATTTTCATTCTTCATGTTTGTAGTAGTTCTGTCTTTTCTGATATTTAACCTGGCCAGAATAAAGTTTATTCTGTGTCCCACCCCTGAGCCAGCATGCAGCTCACAGGTTTGTTAATGAACTTCATGATAAATGTCATGTGTCACTTCATCTACACCATCATATGGTAAAAAATGTGGTTTGTTGAATTTAACATACTTTAAGGTAAACTTTCAGGTTTTTCACAAATCAAATTTTGAATTAAAAAAATATGACCTGATGTGGATGTTTTAGACACAACTAGGAGTCTGCTCCTTATGCTGACACTGGATGTGTAATATTCACCAGTACAGTGTATTTAGTTCAGTTAATAGCAGCCAATCAAACCCAAAGTAAAAGAAACAAACCCAATAATTTCTGCGAATAATCCACAAGGTCGGGAATCCCTTCCTCGATATTGTACGAGTTTTGCTTCATCGTCTTCACGAGCTCATTCGCCCTCTGAGAAAAGAAAGTAATTGAAAAGCAAGGAGTTACACAAACAGGTTTCTTTAAAATTAACTCTAACTTGTATCCTGTAAAGATGAGCAGATTTAAGACGACTACCTGGAGCTCCGCATAAACCTTCTGCTCCAGATCTGTCACCTGGGACATCCTGTCGTAGACCTCGGTTTCCACAACAGATTCCTATGATACACAAAAGACAACAGCCAATGTTTTGCAAGTTGTAATAAAATAAATATGAGTTGTGATGTCTTCCACAGCTTGTGTTTGCTGACCTCATCCGAGGAGCTGTCCATAGGCTCTTGTGCCTTCGCTGCTGGACGGGCTTTGGCATTTCCATTCAGTTCCTTCACTCTGCAGAGAGGGGGAGATGTTTTGAGCTTCAGAGGCATAATATTATTTTCATAATACAGAGGAAGCCAGATATAGTGATCAACCATTTAAATGGATCAAAACGCTTGGGATAGAATTGTTCCTATACAAATGCTGTTTAAATTCAGATATAGTGATCAAGTAGTCCCCTTAAAATTTTCATTTTGGGCCTTTTCATACATGTTTAGACCGTTAAAATATAAAATAAACTATTTGGAACAAACTCAAACATCATTAGAGTCATTGCATTAAATATGTACCTGTCAGCGTAGCGTAGTGTGTTCATTGTGTATTCACATGAAGACATGCCTGGAGACACCATGGCAATCTATGCAACAAAATCAAACGCGTGCATTAATACATAGTTGAATTAAAGTTTGTGCATCTGCATCATCTACTGTAATGTAATAAGACAACTATGCACCAGATGCCAAACTGTAAGTTTCAAAGTTTTTGTGTTTTACGTACCATGCAGGTCCTGGACTTCTCTCCGATGAAAGAGTCCCTGAGGACCTTGGTCAAGGTGCTCATCCGGAAAGGAATGTGATCGCTGTTCTTCCCCAGTGAACGGATGCATTCCTACAGGACACACAAGTGGACACAAGGGCATCCTTTTAGATGCTGTGCATGCATTATTTAATATTTGGACAGTTGGATTTCCATGGATTTGGAGCATTTATACCTTGGTCACAATTTGTCAGAACAACAGTTTATTCATCTGCAGCTGAGGGGCGAGGGGGGAAAAAATGGACTTTTCTCACTTTGAAATTAGTTACTTCTGATGAGTACATGCGACAGTCTACCTTGAGAGCCAGCAGGCTGCGGTTGATCTCTGCGGTCTCATTCAAAGTGCTGCGGTCGTTGCTGCTGACATCTGTACCACGCTCGTTGCCGGCTAAATCAACCAGTGAAAATTTGCCGTGTAGAGTGGAAGCGCGGTCGTTGCGTCGTAGCACAATCTGGAGGATGGCGTGAGAGCGGGATGAGTTGGCGTTGGCTGAGGTCTGGCCTGATGTTCTGGAAATAAAGAACGTCACTTATCCATTTTGGTTTGCTGTGGGGTATTAACTACCAGGTCACAGTTTTAAGCAATAATTACATTATTTTATAGAAGCAGAGGCTGCAAATTAAATGTTCTTATCACATTAGTACCTGCAGGCGCTTCCTGTCTGTATAATCTTGATGACTTCTTCTGCCGAGTTCACGTAGACCTCCTCGAGGCCCACAACCTGAACCTGCTGTCGGTCATCTTCCATAACTCGGAGCTTTGCCTTCTTGTTCAGCAGGTCATACACCTAAGTCAAAAAAGTATATTATGATTAAATACTAACTTGTATAAGCTGATTTGTTCTGTTTAAATGTGCTCAGGGAGGTAGGAGAAGAGTTTTTTTTATACTTTGCCATTGTAAATCTCAAAAAAGCTGACGTAGGCAGAGACATCCAGGTTATTGTACCTCCTGTGGTTTAGATAGGCGAAAACATCGTGGGCTAAAGGAGAGTCGAGCAAATTGTAGTTTTAGGGGCATTTTAAGAGAATTCTGAATTTTATGTAGTTTGAAGAATGGATTAAGAATGGTACACATAATCTGAATTAGGGAGACATACAAATAATATGGATAAAATGGACAATTGCTCATTATTTAATCCTTTTGTGTGATGCCAATGTTAAAAGCCCAGATGACCAATATTTTTTTCTTACCACAGACTGTTCAATGGGCAGAATCATAATCATCAGAGTACCTAACCAAACAAGTTCACTTCTAGTTCTGTGGAAATCAGAGGATTGTACCTGCCAAGGCGTAGACCCCTTTGGCACTGTTCTGCAGCTTCCCTGTGAAATCACCTCCCATTGTCTAGAGACAAAAAAATAAGGAAATCAGAAAGAATAAATAAAAAAATTGTGCATAGGAATTTACATAGTTTAGAGGATTGCATTTTAAGGAAACGTAGCAAATACTTTATCCTACAGTTATTGGCATCCAGTAAGTTTTCATTAAATCCACATCAAAATGTTTTTTACTTCCATCCAAGACAAAAACACTGATTCCAGACAACTCAACCTCCAAACAAAACTTACATGGGTTTTCCCACTTCCAGTCTGGCCGTAGGCAAAACATGTTGCCATGCAACCTTCGAAAATGGACTGCACCAGAGGTTTGGCAGTGAGCCTCAAGAGAATAAAAAGAAAATCAAAATGTCAGAAACTAGTCAACAGGTACATATGTTCACGGACACAATAATCATATATGAATGAATTATTCTGTCCCAGGCTTATTGATCCATTAAAGTAGACTAATAGCTCAAGAGGCTTTAAAAATCGTGTTTTCCAGGGGGACATTCTTCATAAGAAACTGGCAAATTACATAAATTACCTCTCATGTAAACCTGCACTCATATCCAAATTAAGGGCAAATTAGCTAATTACTTGTAGACCAGGTCGTTGGCGGCGGTCTCATCGAAGGAGTAGTCAAAGTGAAAGACTTGGTTGTCCAAGTACTTGGTGAGATCCACCTTCGTTTTTGGCTCGTGGAGCAGGACCGTACCTTTCCCAGGTACAGACACCACATCGATCTCCTTCTTACTCAACTCTGAACACACAAAAATGTCAAAGACAACATTAAGAAAAATTGCATGATAATTAATTCATTAATGATTCCTTTATCTCTGAATGACACTGCATCAACAGAGGATATTTTCAGGCACAATATAGAGCAGTAGGTCCGCTGCATTTTGAAAGGCCGGTGTAAGCAGCTGGTCTGATTAAGAGAAAGCATCGGTTCTGTCAAATGAGTGTAGTAGGGACGACTGAATGAATCACTTTCTGTGTAGTGACACTGATGCAGTTTACCTTGCTTGTTCAGGGGTCGCTTGCGAACGCACACACAAATCCTGTGAGCTTCAATCTGTAGAAACACAAGACGGGTTTTATGAAGAGGTGTCAAACAAACCACTGGTATACACATCTTCATACATGCCACTTAGGCCCAATTCAGAACTCGTATTAACAACCGTCCTGAGAGATCGATCACAAATGGACAGCGTGGAGTTCATACTTTAGACGTGGCATTAAAATGCATCCTGAATGTGTCTCCTGTGACCAATTGCTATCAAGGGTGCGTTCAGTCCAAATAATCTCCTTTCCTAACCACTATTCCTTGACCCCGATGGAATACGTCAATGGAGGTCAAGGAAAGATGTGAAGGAGAAACTGTTAGGAAAGGAGAACCAAGGTGTGGAGGAAATCTGACTCCAGTAACACTGTGTTTTATCTTAAATAACCATCTATACCAGAAGAACATAAAATGTACGACGCTGTGCACTGACAGTTATAATACATTTTTCTGTCCAAAAAAAAATAACACTTCTTGAGAAATTATTTTTTCAGTTCAAACAGAGGGAACATTTAACCAGTAACTCACAGAAATAAACACAATAAACTACTTCTGATTGGAACACTCAGGGTTGATGTCAATATCAGGTTTGAACATGGTCCTAGTTCCCGAGTCCAAACTTACCAGGTCAGTGGTTGAGATGGGGGTTATTTCCAGGGTCTCTCTGAAGATTTGGATCATCTCAAAGAACTTTTGATTCGGTCGATTAATCTCACCAAACTGAACAAGAAACCAAAGGAATGTTAAATATAAGATGGGAATTTACTCATAGTAACTAAAATATCTATTCAAGTTATGTACAATTTTACAAAACACCAGAATGAATTTAAAAAATCGTACCTTTCCTTTCTTGGTCTGCATTTCAGGGGGCTTTATAACACAAGACAATCTTTTGTTGCCTTTGTTTAACTCCTGGGGAGCCACAGACTTTCTCCTGCCTGGAGTGCATGAGGATAACCACTTTTATTTTGTTTTAATCCAGGGTAGCGCATGTTATCATGTTGGTGTATAATTTGTCACTGACCTTTGACGACCGGTGGAGGAGGCATTCTTTCCAGTTCATAGTTTTCTTTTACACTCTCACGGGCAAAAGAAGTGGATTGTACTGATGTAGTCTCCTTCTTCCTACGCTGCTGATTAGAGGTCACTAAATGAGGCAGAAGAATGCACTTGAGATTATAAAGAGGATAAATATTTCGAAATTACTAAACAAATAAAGCAAGCATAAAGAAGTTGCACACGTTGCACAAAACCTGAAAATCTAGTCTCATACAATGTGACTGACAACAACTGAAATGGTAGAGCGCATATCAGCTGAGGCCCAACCGTCCCCTGAAATCCAACCAAACTGCACCAGATAAACAAAGTCATTGATATCAGTCTCCTAAATATGATAGCTCTTTGTAATGAAGATCCATTAATCCGTAGGAAAATGGTGAAAATGTTGAAAAACACAATTGAATCCAATATCTGGATATGCACCAAATTTAAAGGGTTCTTCCCTGACCAATAATATATGTTTCATGGTAATATTTGTCCTTGAAAAATATTTAATTGTGAAATTCTTTTTCAGAGATCATTTCAGAGAATTACTACTAACCAGAATTTGTTAGATCAGGTTGGACCGTCTCCAGGATTTCCTGAGAAGCGTGAGTGGTTGTGACTGGTGCTGTAGCTGCGGCCGGGGCCGGGACCTGGAACATACACGTCTGCCTGAGTTGAGACCGACTGGCAACTAAAAGTAAAAGAGAAATAAAAGTCAATCAGCTGCCATACAGATGGTGTCATTGTCTGACAGCAAGTATCATTAAGCTTTGCTAGAACTGGGATCAAACCCCTGCACAACAGAGAGTTCAACTGTACCATCACTGTCGGAGGAGCCAGCTTGGAGTGATGAAAACAGCAACAGAAAAGTGGAGGCCAAATTAGCTTAGATGGTTAAGTAATGTCAGCTTTTATTGTAAGCACAAGTGTACATGAATATATTACTTACTGGAATTTAATAATGTTATCATCAGCCAAAGTTAAACAATCAAAAAGGTGAGTAATGCATCATCACAGCCCATTGTGTCCTAAATTGATAAACACACTCGTACAAATGTAGTACCCCTGTTAACAGTGACGATACAGAGCACTCTTTATTTAACCCTGCCATTCCAGTGTGTGATCTTTCTTCCCAACCATAGACAAACTCAGATTGACAGAGTGACATGTGCCCAGAATTTGTCAATATGTATCCCTGTGCCACTAACCAATAAAATAAAGATTTTTCTTGTAACCAGATGTCTGATCTAGGGCTGGGCTATAAGGCCAAAACTTGTATCAAGATAAAATGTTCATATTAGTCAAGATTGATAATTATCACGATAAATGTGAGATTTGAAATCAATGTTAGATCAATTATTCTGTCATTGCTCCTCACTGTGTTTGCAAAATGTATAAGCATCACATCAATATAAATTGAACTTTTATTGTACTGCTGTTGATGAAAATTATATAGCAATTATGATTGATATTGTGTTATTGCCCAGCCCTAGTCTGAGCAGAGATCAGCTCTCCCAGAAGTGTGGGTTTTTGCACTTATTCCCCAAATCCCTTTGTCAAAGGAAAGATTAGAAAATACAACTGATTTGCTTCAGAGAGGTACATGCATGCCTTGCAGACCTGACTCTTCAAGCTTGGCAACAGCTGGGGAAGAGGCTTTTGGAAGGAAACAGGCCATTAAGTGACAGAGCAGTGAATGTGGTAAGTCTCAGACAACACTGTTTCGAATCATTTAACTTACAGGAGGGAGGGGCCGGAATCCTGGACGAGCGCAGTCGACCCTCGTACTTCTGTGGAAGAGACGCAAACAGATGAAGTTTTCATATAACCAGCAATCAAAGCAAAACACTACACAGCTTTAATGTTCTGTATCTCGGACATACACGGACCATGAATCCTTTGATGCTGAGCCGTCAGCAAACAACTCCAATCCTGCAGTGTCAGCGTCAGTGGTCATTGATCACAGGAATCTTCATGTCTTGCAAAGGCTCTCTCTCTTTCTCTCTCTCAGAATTGGGACATTTCCTCAAACCGTGTAAACATTGGAGGTGCGGCGAAGGTTCATCCTTCGCCAAAGGAGACGATGTTGTCATAACTGCCCTGTGCATTATCCTATCACCACCAAACTTCTGTCTCATGATCAGATTTGAAGCCTGAACAGCTCTATGTATCAATATTTACTCAGGGTCAGAGCACCACCTACTGATCAGTGTGAAAATATTTTGATGTAACATTGTCCAATTGACACAAATTTGCTCACACTACATCAGAGCCCCTGCTTGAACAGATCTATTAGTCTGTATGTAATAATACTGATGGCGCCACCTACTGGCAACAGGAAATGAGCTTTGCTTTGCAACTATCATTCAATTTACATAAAATATTCACAGTGTGATGTGCAATTGATAGCGTTGACCGTAATCAGCAATTAGCAGGCAAGGTTCGACATCACGTGACAGACACAGAAAATTAAGCTTTTATCCTTGAAATTGTAGTTTTTTGTTTTCACGGATGAAGAAAACGTAACGAGATAAAAATGTATCTTCAATGTTCCGTGGCTATTACTTCAATGAATTGGCGCAGCTACACAATATAAAAGAGGATTAGACCTGAGTAGACAGCAATAAGGTGGTGGGTTTAACTGCAGATCAAAACTGCTGCCTGGGTTATGGGCAAGTATAAACCAAAGAGGGTAAATTTAACTCATAATGAGAAATAATCCAAAGAAAAAATGCTGTGTATTTACAAAAAACACAAAATTACAAGGTCAAAAACTTGAGGATTAACCAAATATTGATTGTGAATGTGGATGACTGTTGATTAAGGACGCTGAAGAAATTCATCAATACTGAGAGGGAAAATATAGACTGGACTCTATAGCATGAAAGGCACAGGTGATACATCCATCATCTATTTTATTAATTGATATTTTATTCTATTCGTGTTTAAGAACAAAAACGCTGAGTACTATTACTTTTGTCACGCATCCCCACTATTTCATAGTTCAAGTATGGATCATTATGTGATGATCGGTGTTGATACTTGGCGTCATTTTAAAAAAATCAACGTTTAAACTGTGGCTGATCAGAGAAGACATCGGAGTCTGAGTGAGTGAGAGTAAAAGAGATTGAGGGGGAGCAGTGGAGCCTGGGTGTGTGAGTGCTGTTACCTCTCCCTCCAGTTGTGGGACTATCATACAGAAGCTAAACAATTATTTTATAGTAATCAACTCCCCACTTATAGTGATCATGTTTGTCTCGGGCCAAACTCAAAATATGAGGGAGGCAGACACCTCGTAATTCTAGATGCAGGAAAAACCCTGGTCAGATATTTTTCAATCCCAGGTACCTGCACCGGTTCAAATGTGAACCGTTCTCAACTATACCAGTGAGGGCCCCCTTCATTTTTAAAATGTAGTTGATTTTTTACAGTTATATAATTGTTTGTAATAATAACACGGTTGAAACGGTTCACAGTGAGTGACAAGCTGCTAGCGTTGCTTGTTAAGTCGAAAGTGAGGTTCACCTTATCTGGAGCCAGAGCTGGAGGATCAGCAGCTTTGTTGGTGTCACTGTTGAGGAAACCCGAGATCTCCGGGTTGAGTTCACACAAATCGTGCACTTCGACCTGAAGCAGGAGAAAACATGAATAAACGCATCATTCGTAGATATGTCAGGTTCATTAAACATTGAGGATATTGCAGAGGGGAACTTTTAAGGGGTGATTGTTTATATGGACTCGCTGCTGACCTCCTTCCCTCGGCAGATATTCCTCTCATACCACTCGACCATCAGCGTGGATTTAGCGGGGTCGACGGATTTCACCTTTGCCAGATGCACTCGACCTATTTAACAAAAACACGGTGAGTCCCCATGAAGCTCACCAGTTAGCAGTCAAATGATAGCAAGTGCAAATCAAATCCGCTCACCGTCACTCCGGCTGATTTGTACAGACAAGCCAACAATAAACCTGGACAGACTCGTCTCCATATTTGCTGCTGGAACGGAGAAATGAACGTGAACGTCTTCTTCACTCGACCCAGCTCATGTGTCGCTGTAAAATCCTCTTCTCGTCAATACTCTACAAACGAACATTTGAAAGCGAGTCCCTATCTGCTGTGTTTGTTATTGACGACATTACATTTTTAAACTTACCTTCCAGAATAAACGCAAACGCCGCCCAAGATTCAAACCTGCGCTATTTCCTGGTTTTTAAGAATATGATTGGTCTACGTCATGCTGTCGTGTGCTCCCTCCTTCTTCTATGGTCTTTGTACCGGAAATACAAATTGCTACTATACCGCCACTACCCGGATAAGTTATGGAGTTACATCTGCCGTCAACCGTCATTTGAAAACAAAAAGACTTTTAATAAAATAAGGTTTATGAAGAGCAATTATGTAGCATTTTATCTGATTAACTTTTTTTTATCCTTCTGATATTCTCATGCTTAAAATGCAGTATTAGGATTGTGTATTTTAATTTTTGTTTTTAAATGTAAATTTAAGAACCTTATGGATATATGATATGAAATAAGAATTCATATCATATATCCATATGTACTAAAATACATTTGCACTTTAACATATCCATACAGTCTATTCAAAACACCATGCTTCAGCGTTTGATACAATTACAAAAAAAAACTTATCTGTAATGCAGGATTGTGTAAAACAACTCTCTGACACAACATACAAATATGATTCACACCCACAAGACATTTAGGGCATCAAAAGATTTGAAATGGCTTAATTTTTCCCTTTCTAGAACCAGTGTCTTCCTGGGAATGCTTTCACTTACTTGCAAACAAGTTTCATGCTCAACCAAAACAAATTCTCAGACTAGTGGCAGAAACTTGGACTATGGGCAGAAAAGGTCACTGGTTCGTCTCTGGTTCGACTCCACAGAGAAGCAACAAAAAGACGAACCTGGATTGATCTGTCCAAAAATGCAAGAGGATTCTCCCTACCCTGTCTGGTGCCCCTGAGCGAGGCACCTTACTCCCCCAAACATCTGCTCCCAGGGCGCTGTACATGGCTGCCCACTGCTCTGTGTGTCCTGCACCAGATGGGTTAAAAGCAGAGGCTAAATTTCCCCCCTTGCATGAGTGTGCTTGTGCATGTCTGTGCATGTGTTTGGGACAAATAAATGTATCTTATCTTAATCTATCTATCTTCCTGTCTTTACCCTGTATGTACTATTTTAATTACATTCATAATGATCTATATTTATATGTATCTTTAAATATTCCTTTCACTTGCCATGCTACTTATTACTTGCTGATGTAATACTGCAAATTTACCCATTGTGGGACTAATAAAGGATTATCTTATCTTATCTTATCTTATCTTCATACATTTAGTTTAAACTAGTTCAGTTGAGCAGCCATACCGACAGGGGGCACTAAATGTTGCCACCGGTTGTGACTACAACACATGATCAGAGGCAGAGGAAGGAGAAGGACCAATCAGGGACAGGTACAGATTAACACTCCCCGCCCACCTCTGTATTCCCGAGCAGACGATCGAGGAAACAAACCCCGGAACGGATGGAGATGAAGTGGCCTCGTTTCTTGCTCCTCGCTCTTGGAGCCTTCTCGCTATGCTGCTCCACGTCTGGCGACAGCAGCGGCGTGAAGAAGATGAAGATGCAGTTCGCCACGGGGCCCCTGCTCAAGTTCCAGATCTGGTGAGGCGACCTGAGCACCGGAAACATGGCGAGTCATCATCGCCAGCTAGCTCACCAGGCCGGAAAGATCAGTAGCAGCTTACTAGCAGGGGGTTAGCTCATGTTAGCATGTTGGCCAGAGGACTAGGAGCATTTCCCAGTTATTTATTAGTGGAATGACTTGGCTAATGTTGAAACACAGGGCAGGAACGGTATATTACCCGGAAGTTTTGATTTTTAGACTTTCTCGTGAAGATTTATTTGAAAATGCCTCTCAGCTCTGCTGTCAAACAAGCTAGTTCTCCTTCTACTTGCTTTGGTTCATTGGAACCCGATTGGAACCAACGTCAAGGTGCATTACCACCATCTACTGCATCTCTTATTGCCATATTTACCTACATGTGTGATCGTCTCAGCACTGCCTTCTTCTCAACATAGTGAAACAATAATGATAAACATAATGTTAGTTATTGTTAAACCCCGTTACAGTCGTGTGATGTGTTGACTGATATTAAGGCTATTTCAAATCCCAGTACAGTGCTCTGTGTGTCTGGAATTATTTTATATAACTCACATTATAGTTTGACAGATTATGCCTGTTAAGTAGTACTATAATCACAACATAAAATCAATATATTTACCCTAAGGTATCTGTTAATCTGGGCTGTCACTCAGTTCCACGATAGGTTTTCCCTTCATCTCCATGAACCTTTTCACTTCTTCCCTCCGTTTGTGAAACTGTGCGAACATCTGTGTGACTCAGCCACCGCACTTCACAATTATAAACCAAATCTCTATACTCTTACTCAAGCTCACGTAGTAGCTCCTTGAACTGGTGGCTGTTTAGTCCTCTGCTTTTGACACATTTATGGTGGAAACGACAGTTGCCAGCGTGTTTGGGTATTCATGAATTGCCTCGCTGGCCGGATCGTACAGTCTTGCGTGGGCTGCATACAGACCAGAGGCCGGACGTTCCCCACCACTTTTCTACAGATTGTAATTCAGATGTCCACGCTGAGCTCACAATGTAGCCTTCAGATCAGTGTGTTGTTGGCGCCGTCGCATTTGTCCCCCTGCATTTCTCTCTAACTGTGTGCTCGTCTTCCCACAGCATTTCCTGAGGGTACAAGCGGGTGTTTGAGGAGTACATGCAGGCCTTGTACCAGCGGTACCCAGACATCCGCATCGAAGGGGAGAACTATCAGCCTATTGCCGTCTATAGGTAAGAGAGTACAACTTAATCAAATGACGGATGGTTCACTTTGAGCTGTGTAAAGTTGTTGTCACTTTTCAGTTATCACAGTATTTTATGTGATACATTTTAGGGCTCCGTTTAAAAATGGATTCACTGATTAAAATTAATCTGCATTTGAATGATCCGATTTTGATTCATAAAAAGAAGGAATCGATCTTTCAATATATACCCGCCCACAGTCACAGCGCAACACACACACAGTGTAGTTTTAATGTGATGAAGTCAGTGGCTTGTATTTGAATCAGAAGTTTGTGCACAGGTCCCAGGTGTTGTAATTAATGGTTTGGCACTTCCACTGAGACCCTGAGGTCCTCATAAGTTGACATGTTTATCGAGCTATTAATAAACTCTCCAGAGAATAGTTTCATAAAAGGAAGGAGACTGTATCCATGCACCCTCGGCATCCAAAACTCTAGCCAGTGTCTCTGGAATATTAAGCCTTGTTCACTGACTGGTGGTAGTGGTAGACAGGGCTCTATTTTAACAATGTAAGCACAAGGTCTAAGGCACATTCAACAGGTGTATATAGCAAGTTTGCAGTGTTGAAAAATAGTATTAACATCCAGTTTCTTTTTCTTTCTTTCCTCAGACACTTTTCTTCCTTCCTGTCTATATTCAAACTGCTGGTGATTGGGCTGATTATCATCGGTAGGGATCCATTTGCCCTCTTGGGTATGCAAGCTCCAGGCATCTGGGAGTGGGCCCAGGGGAATAAGGTAAGGTTTCCTGGAATACAGGTGGAGCTCTGTACCTATGGAAGAGCACTGTAATTTGTATATGTATGGAGTCAGTATGATGTTGCTGAACATGCAGGTAATCACCACAGATATCACACATCAACATGACTTGATGGTTAAATTTCATGAAACTTTATTTACATCCTGACAGCTATCAATAAACCAAATAATTTAAGGAAAACATTCTGGTCACCTTTACTGGTTTAGGGCTCATAATGTGCTTCCCCCTAATATCCTCAGTCAATAAGAATACATCTGTGCGAGATGGTCAGCCTACGCCACACATACACAAATCTGTTTGTTCCTGACAATCCTGCAAACTGCAGAGAAAAAGAAAAAAGGCAACAAGTCAAATGTAAATCTGGTACCAGGAAACCTTAAATTGAAATATGTCCGTAGAGCCCAAAGAGTATGATGGCTTTAAGCTTCATTTGCATTTAGGATGGGAAAAAAAATGTAAAGGGTTTAAAGTTCAATCTCATTTGTCAATCATGATCAATTTTTTTATAGCATCAAACCACTCATTAAAACCAAACAGATGTATGGTTTGTGACGTTGACCTTCAGCCACCAACCAGGGGGCAATACAGATTTTGTCTCCCTGATTGGGTAGTGTCAATTCTTACATTTCATTGTCTGATGAGGAGTAAACGACTTTAACTACCAGATTTTGAACTGCTAGATCGCACAAGTAGGATGGAGTTTATCTCTGACTGTACCTCATTTGTAGCTTATCCCTTCAAAGGTTCTTAAAGCACCTTCATTTTGACCTTAAAATAGTGCAGCGCGTTAATACCAGTGGTCTTTGTCCTCTGTGTATAAGTGATTTTAAAGGTTTATTTTCAGTGCGTTACTCTTACGATTCCATTGTGAGAGCAAGATATGGAGGAAACAAGTGGAAAAACAACAGCAAGTAAAATGTTTGGGAAACAATTTTTTATGTGGCACTTTCTGATATTTCTCTCAATCTTCTTTCAGATATATGCCTGCATGATGGTGTTCTTCTTCAGCAATATGATTGAAAACCAGTTAATGTCTACAGGAGCTTTTGAGATCACACTAAATGGTGAGTGTTATTCATATCATTGTTTATTGACTGAACCCAGTGCTTTCCACCACTGTTATTACACTCAGAACAACATTATGGCTGCTAACAAGTGTTACAAAAAATAATCATTGTAATATGAACAAAGTTGTGTGACAAAGCAACATAAACAGTGAATTGTAGTGATGTGACTGTTGTCTTCCTGTAGATGTGCCAGTGTGGTCAAAACTGGAGTCGGGTCAGCTGCCCTCCATGCAGCAGCTTGTGCAGATCCTGGACAACGAGATGAAGATGAACGTCCACATGGACACCCACCACCTCTCCTAACCCGACTCTTCAAGTCCTGGCTGGAGCTAAAATCCCCTCCATGTGAGTACGTCCATGCCACTGCTTTCACCAAAGAAATACTTTTAAACTACGCAGCCTTTTTAACTCGTCATGTTTTTCCTCACCAGTGAGACATTCTTCATATCAGTGATGTGTGTTTCACCTTCTCTCTCTGCCTCGCTAGGTCTGAGGTGGGTTTCTCACTGGGCTGTGAAGTGATGTTTATGAAGGTCTGCGCTGAAAGTAGGAAAACTGCTAGCACAGACTGGATGCTCCCATCACTCTTCATGATGTCCCTCCGAGACATCCCGCCCCTGACGCCAGAGTGGGATCCATGGCAACATGCCAGCCATTCTGTCATTATTTTTGTACCATTCACACGATCCCAGATTTCATCCAAGAGGATAAATTGATCAATGATTCTCATAGTCTTTAACTCGTTGCATATATTTGATCTATGTGAATAAAACAGTTGTTATTTGTACCACTGAGCCATATGTAGAATTTTAACTATTCTATTCTTTAAGTAGCTTAGCCATGTAGACAATGCAACACTTAAAATCATCACTGTTGTGAAAATAACATTGGAAAATTATGTCTTGGTATGATTTCTGAATAATTTTTATATTAACATAACTTGGAGGAAGCTTTGCAGATGAATAAAACCTATTGTAACTATTTAACTGTAAAGTTGTGGTGTGGTGTTTGGGGCGATCGATGTGGTAGAATAAGGTGTTGCATATGATACCCTGAGGTAATCTTACTTTTAGAAGAGGCTGTACATTGAATTGGATAATTTGACTCATCAGTAGTCTTATCAAGGTTTTAGTGGTTTAGTAAGAGATAACAGCAGACAAAACTGTTCAAGTCATGAGTGCACATCTTTCAGCCATCTGCTCAACCTAATGTCATTAGGACGAACCGAGGCTCTGCACTGATTTGATTAGATGAGACGAAACAGACTAGATATGAGTCCAATGGAGATGAAAGCACTGAGGCTATAGTGCCACAGGCAATCCAAAAGGTTGAATCATTGGTGATCTGTTGCATCTAAAAGGCTATTTTCCTTGTAATTTAATTGAAAATCAAATGACAAAATAAGTTATTTTTGTCGTTCTGTATTAAACTCAAACGCATCAGTTGGTTTCCAAAAGCCAAACAATATGTTGATAGAACTACAAATACTGTAAGCCAACGCTATAGTTAACTTACAATACACAGAAACAGACGTAATGAGTGTAATGTTAATGTCATGTAAAAAATCATGGAGTAAAAAGTGAGAAGCCATCAAGTTATATTTAACGCTTTCAACAAATTTGGGACACGCATCAACATTAGCTTCACACTTACAGAAAATCACTTTCTGCCCACCCACCAAAACTTGGAAGAGCAGACACAGGAGTAGATTTGAAAGAAGGTTGGTTGCCACCCGCCAATAAACCAAACAAAGAAGGAGACGTTACATCAGAAAACCAAAAAGAAGAAAAGGAGACACAATAGATGGCAGTAATGCACATTAACCTTGGTTGCCACCCGCCTATAAACCGTTTGAAAAAGAAGATTTGAAAGCACTACAGGAGAGTATCCAAGCATGAGCTTGCAAAACCTCAAGCTTCTTTAACAATGTTTGAGCTGCTGAACCATAAGTGATAAAACTGTAGTATAGACCAGATGGAAGGCCCGCTGCGTAAATATTTTTGATTGACGACCTGCTTGCTCGCTCCCCATTTTCCCCTCCTGAATCCACTCTGCTAGTTTGATTTTCTTTTTCAGTTCGGTTTATTGTCAGGTGGCAACCAACAGCAAGGTACATGACTGCCATCCACTGGATCTGCCTCTTCTTCCTGACTGCCCCACCACTCTCCTAACTTCTCTTTACCTTTTGATTTGTCCTTTACTTTGAAGCCACTGCTCTTACTGTACTTTGATGTCTTCGATATCTGACCTCTGAGGGTTGAAGAGAGACAGTAGATGGTGCTGAAGCACCTTGATGTAAAAGCACAAACACATAAATGTGAAAATCAAACCACAGACTCATCATGTCCATACCCAGATTCAAACTGATCGCCGAACTGTCGGAATTTCCTTCAGGTGACTCAGCTGACATTATGATGGATTTCAGAGACTTGGTTCGTAGTAAACCGAGCTTGACACAGAGTTTGGCCAAATATGACATATCGTCGGACGCGGCAAAGGATTTATGCACACTGATTGTTGACTTCTTCTTCAGTGAAATCAAACAGAGGATCAGCCCAATCATTTCCGAATGGGAAAACAAAGCCGTAAGCATATATTCACACATACGACCTGAGCAGTGTTTCTTTGGTGTAGAAGAGCGCCGTATCCTTAAGGACACGTACAACATCCTCCCAAAGTTTTTCAGTGGCGTTTTTACAAACAATAAACAGAGCATCAAATGTGGCAGCGTATATGAGTTGAGCTGGTTTTTGGCTGAACATATAGCGATGATGATAACCGAAGACGTGGCCATGCAACTCCCAACACTGTACAGATGCATGCAATTTGTTAATGTAGGGTCTAAGCTTCAACATTTTGAAAAAATGACGGCTCTAATTAGCAAATTAGCTAAATGCTTGCACTACGGTGAGTGCCAGTGCGGAGCACTCACAAAGGATGACCCATTCACATGCCACAGCCTGGATGACCAAGACGGACAAACAATATACTTGTCATTACGCAAAGACGGCTTTGAAGTAGATTATTATACATCCAATAGAGCAGTGATGGAAATCCTGATAAAGAGTGCAAATACTGATGCTGAAGAGGATTTAGATCTTCCTCGTGTCTCTTGCATCTCACGTCACGAAAGCTCAAAGAACCGCGGACAGTTTGATGCTCACCGAGACAAGAAGTCGGATGATCTCAAAGCTCAAGTACTGTTTTCTTTGGTTCTTACAGGGCTTGTAAATGAAACATTAGAGAAAGCCCATGCAACACTGAGTACGGCAGATTTCAACAGGATTGTCAAAAATCTGACAAAGAAGGCAAAGCAGCAGATCAAGCTCAGCACTGTAGGCACAATCAAGGCAGAGGATGTCGAGATCTACAAGGTTCTGTTCAAAGACCTACATGAGAAAATTGGCTCTAAGTGGGACCTTCTGACAGCCATGGAGTCTCAGGTGATCGATGACATCATTATTGAGGCCTTGAGGGTTCGCTTGACCAATCTGCCCAAACAGGAGAGCCCTTTCGCCAGGTTCTTCTCATCTGTGGGCCATCTCATCAGGAAACCATTCAGTGACGGCTTGGTCACCGCTCCACCCCGAACCAATGAACCCCTGTGATGCTGTGATGTTGGTGTTGGTAAAAAATAGATACAGAATGTTTTATGTAAGATACTGCAGATGTTGTGTTGTGATTGTCATGTATTCCTTGTGGAGGGGAAACATTAAAAACGTTGTGACTTCCACATCATTAGGTTGGGATGATCCCCCCCCGGTCTTTATTGTTATTTAATATCTATTAGGATAAATAAAAACATGTGCCAATTGCACTTTTAGTTATGTAGTAATGACAAATGCTTCGGTCATGGCTCCTTTTCTGAATCAATGACCTCCTCTTACACTCCTCTTCTCAAGCAAGAAAAAACTGTTGTCATATAATGTTGTGATGTTCGTTTGGGTTATTTTATCCAATGGTCTTTCTAAAATACAATAAAATTAGATCTTTTTCAAGAGCCATGGTTGGATTTGATGAGAATTTTATGATGTTTGTGGTTGGGAGACAAGATGTAATGGTTTTGTATTTTGGGGTATAATTTGAATTATTCAGGGTTCATACACATTTTTATCAATGCATTTCCATGACTCCATAATTTAATTTCAGACCTTGCAACACCAGCATTTATTTTTCTGATTTTCCACCATCAATTTATTTCCTTCGGGATTTTTTTCCTTGTGTCATTACCACGTAGCAGCAGCAGAGCAGCAGCAGCCAATTCAATGAAACAGTGTGCATATTCACAATGTCACACCATGGAGATTACTTCAACACCAGAGAGCTTTGCCATCAGAATAATGCTGGGTTTTTCATCCACAGTCAATCAGTCTTCCCAGATTCAACAGACGGCAGTCAATATGCAAGCCGCATTCCTTCCATATAGGTATGGCTTTATTGTGGATATCCATTCGTTAAGCTCACTTTATGGGGTTTGCTTTAATTGAAACTCTCAAGCCTGTTTGACAGCCAGCGCTTAACTCCAGATGAGATTTATCTCCATTGATTTCCTACTGTCATACTCTTCCTGTTTTCGTCCAATTGATCGCTGATCCTTTGCACAGTCTGATGCTTCTGGTTTAGCTTGAGCAATACGCTGAAAAATCTACTTCTACCTCTTTTTGACTGGCTCCTTATTTTAAGACACTGCTCTTGTCAAAGGTGCCGAAGCAAAGACTGTATGTCTTGTTATTTGATGAAATCCTGAACCACTATTTACAGGCTAATCAGATAGACATGCATGTCAGATTATTGGACAGGCCCAAGCTGAAGACTGAATACTTCGGCTCAGAGTTTATGAGCCATTCATCAGCTCAAGATATCGCAGAGAAATTTAGGACTTGCTATCAGAGATTGGAATCGCGATCCTCATCCAAATCTCAATGTACGGGTCTAACTTGCATTAGAAAGTGTTCGAAATACTGCAGAAGCAAGAGCAGAATGAAGTTGGGAAGTCGCTGATCAACATCAGTTTGTGCGGGTTGCACAAACTGAACCCATGCTGTCCTTCCTCTCTGAGGACATGTACAACCTGATTTGAGGTAAGGACAGATATATTGATGAATTAATTATCAATTACAGAATAATGTTTTATTGGAAACACAATTTTTTACTTGTTTTTCATTTTACAACTCTTAATTCAGAACTAAATCATGTGCAAGTGTAATAAAACATCATACAGCAACAGCATTGTTGTCCATCACATGTTAAGTTTCAGTTGTCATTCGTACATCATTTTATGTAACCGTTTTTGTTGTCCTAATAGATACAAAACAATAATAAACACTGGAGGAAAATGATCCCGCCCTTATGATGTGTAAGTCACTGAGTTTCTAATGTTTCCCCTCCACAAGGAATACATGACACTCCAAATATATAATAACATCTGTAGTATGTTATGTGAAGCATTATTCATCTATTTTCAAATGTCTACAATTAAACAAATAATGGCTCTGAGATGGGGCCACGACCGAAGCCGGCACTGAATGGTTTCCTGATGAGTTGTCCCACAGATGAGAAGAACCTGGCGAAAGCGCTCTCCTGTGTGGGCGGATTGTTCAAGCGAATCCTCAAGGCCTCAATAATGATGTCATCGATCACCTGAGACTCCATGGCTGTCAGAAGGTCCAACTCAGAGCCAATTTTCTCATGCAGGTCTTTGAACAGAACCTTGTAGATCTCAACATCATTCGCCTTGATTGGGCCTACGGTGCTGAGCTTGATCTGCTGCTTTGCCTTCTTTGTCAGATTTTGGACAATCCTCTCGAAATCTGCGGGACACAGTCTCACCTGGGCTTTCTCCATGGTTTCATTTACAAGCCCTGTGAGAATCAAGGAAAACAGAACTTGAGTTTTGAGATTATCCGGCGCTTTGTCTCGGTGACCATCAGACTGCTCGCACTTCTTTGAGCTGTAAGGGACATGAGGAGAGTCCGAAATCTCCTCAATATCAGTGTTTGCACTCTTTATCAGGATTTCCATCACTGCTCTATTTGATGTATGATAATCTACTGAAAAGCCGTCGTTGATAATAGACATGTACATTGCGTGTCTGCCTCGGTCGTCCAGGCAACGGTCTGTGTTTTTGTCTTGATTTAGCGCAACTCCGCACTGGCACCCACCGCTGTGTACACATGATGCTGATGTGCTAATAAGAGCCATCATTTTTTCAAAACGTTGAAGCAGACAATATCCTCTCCTAAAATGTATGGGTTTCTCATTCGTCGTGTTTGGGAGTCGCATGGCTAAGTGTTCAGCCATCATCGAAATCAAATGTTCACCCATTAACCAGCTCAATTCCTGTATGCTGCCACAATCGATCTTCCGGTAGTTGTTTGTAAAAATGCAATTTAAGAACTTTGGGAGGATGTTGAAGGTGTCCTTAAGGATACGGCGCTCATCTACGCCGAAGAAACACTGCTCGGGTCGCAAGTGTAAATATATGCTTGTGGCTTTCTCTTCCCACTCTGACACGATTGGGTTGATCCTCTTTTCCATTTCCCTGAAGAAGAAGTCAACGATCAGTGTGCATAAATCCATCGCCGTGTCCCAGCATATCTCAACTTGCTCCAAACGCTGAGTCAAGCTCGGTTTACGACGAATCAAGTCGTTAAAGTCGAGCATAATGTCGAGCAAGCCCATTGGAGGGAATTCCACCAGTTCTGCAATCAGTTTGAATCTGGTTGTGTACATGGTGAGTCTATGGTTTGAATTTCTATCGATCTCTTAAATCATTTATCGGTTTGTTCTTTTCAAGGTGTCAGGGTGCTTCACAGCCATCTACTCTGTCTTCAATATAGTCTTCTCCTTTCTTCAACACACAGCATAGTCCTGAAGAATATAACGGTCAGAGATCAAAGAAATCAAAGTACAGTTAGAGGAGTGGCTTCAAAGTAAAGGACAAATCACAAGGGAAAGAGAAGGAAGGAGATCGGTGGAGCAGTCAGGGAGAAGAGGCAGATCCAGAGACAAACCGACAGGGGGCGGTACATATTGGTACAGATTGTGTCTACAACATAATATCAAAGGCAGAGGAAGGAGAAGGACCAATCAGAGACAGGTACAGATTAACACCCCCCGCCCATCTCTGCGTTCCCGAGCAGACGATCGAGGAAACAAACCCCGGAACGGATGGAGATGAAGTGTCCTCGTTTCTTGCTCCTCGCTCTTGGAGCCTTCTCGCTATGCTGCGCCACGTCTGGCGACATCAGCGGCGTGAAGAAGATGAAGATGCAGTTCGCCACGGGGCCCCTGCTCAAGTTCCAGATCTGGTGAGGCGAACTGAGCACCGGAAACATGGCGAGTCATCATCGCCAGCTAGCTCACCTCTCCGGCTAACAGCACCGCAGGCCGTAGAGATCAGTAGCAGCTTACTAGCAGGGGGTTAGCTCATGTTAGCATCTTGGCTAGAGGAGAAGGAGCATTTCCCAGTTATTTATTAGCGGAGTGACTCGGCTACTGTTGAAACACAGGGCATGAACGGTATATTACCCGGAAGTTTTGTTTGTTAGACTTTATCGTGAAGATCCATTTGAAATGGCCTCTCGGCTCTCCTGTCAAACAAGCTAGTTATCGATAAACCCTGTGACAGTCGGTACATTTGTACAACTTCTGAAGATTCCTTCAACTGGATGACAGATTCCTCACCGACATGTTGTTTGTACTGATATTAATGTTATTTCAAATCCGAGTACAATTCCCTGGGTCTGGAATGACTTTATATAAGTAACATTCTAGTTTTATAGATTATGCCTGTTGGAGTGAAGCCGAGGTCGTAAATGCTGTGAATGAGACCAAGTAGTGCCCCCTGCCGGCATATACAACGACCTTCATCTGTAGGTCCACACCAATGTTATGATTTACAAAGCAATGTTAGCTGCAGGCTAATCAGTAATTAGAAAAAGAAACAAAACAAAAGCTGTGTAGATATGTATAGATTGAAATTATGATGTCATGGTCCAGCTCACAATTTATCTTTCAGATCTTTGTATTGTTGTCTTTCTGCATGTCTTTCTAACTGTGTGCTTGTCGTCCCACAGCATTTCCTGAGGGTACAAGCGGGTGTTTGAGGAGTACATGCAGGCCTTGAACCAGCGGTACCCGGACATCCGCATCGATGGGGAGAACTATCTTCCTATTCCCCTCTACCGGTAAGAGAGTGGGAGATTGTCTGCCTTCTAACAATAGGATTATGCCCAGCTTTATTAAAGCCGGCTGGAAGCTGCCTGTGATTAGCCGAGATTTGACTGAGGAAGTGGAATTCTCATGCAGCCGGCCTTATCTGTCTGCGGTGGTTTTATAATTGTGGTTTCCTTGTGCAAATCATGTTGGTTGTTATTGCTGGCATACTGTAGATTTTGATCTTGGTATACTTTGGGAAGGTATGAGTGCTTGACCTAGTTTCCAATTATTTAGGGACACCTTGTTAAAACTAATTCAGTTTAGTACAAAAACCCTTGTTACAAATTTTAACTTGGCAAAAATTCTTTGGACAAAACGAGCTACAAGTAACTTTGGGCTGTTGGACTCTACAATTATCTAAAATAGGATTATTTATGTCAATTCAAAAAGAAACTAATGTGAAAATCCGCATGAATTGAAGCAGTTGTAATATTTATTTTGAATGTGATGTATTATTCCCTAAATTCTGTTTTCTTGACCGTGATCTATTTCTGTTTTGTGTACTGATATTGGTGCAGACAAGATTTTTGATGAAATTGTAATCTTGTAGTTTTAATGTGATGAAGACGGTGGCCTTGTGAAGCATGTGCAGCCTGTATTTGAACCGGAGGTCTGTGCCCAGGTCCTAGGTGTTGTAGTTGAATAGGTGACCGTGCCACTGAGACCCTAAGGTCCTCATCAGTTCACTCGTTATTGAACTCTTGATAAACTCTCCAGAGATTAGTTTCATCAAAGAAAGGAGGAACTTTTGACGTCTTTCTGTCATAATAGCAACTTCGGCTGACGCATGATGTGTTTTAATGTTGCCATAACACAGCACTGTTGCCGTGTTGTAAATCGTATTAAGATCCAGTTTCTTTTTCTTTCTTCCCTTAGACACTTCTCTTCCTTCCTGTCTATATTCAAACTGCTGGTGATTGGGCTGATTATCATCGGGAGGGATCCATTTGCCCTCATTGGTATGCAAGCTCCAGGCATCTGGGAGTGGGCCCAGGGGAATAAGGTAAGGTTTCCTGGAAATACAGGTAGAGCTCTGAACGTATTGAACAGAACTGTAATTTTAATATGTTTGGAGTCAGTATGATGATGCTGCTGAACGTGCAGGTAATCACCCCAGATATCACACAGGAACATGACTAGACTGTAGAAATGACGGAAAGTGCGCTGTTTGTGATGCAGCCGTGTACATGAACTCTGCCATGTACAACCCACTCCGTGGGATTTCATTAACTGTATATGCAGGGTCTTCAGGTTGTGTTGTTAAATGTGTCCTTAGGTTTGCACCCATGCTAAAGGCTCAGAGGGAGCAGACTGATATTTGCAAATGAACAATCTTGAACTATAGTAATTTTGTGTGTTTCAACAGAAAGCTGTGGCTGACGTAAAGTTATGTTTAACCTTGCAACAAGGTCCCCTCAAAGGTTCTTAAAGCAGCTTCATGTTGACCTGTAAATAGTGCAGTGTGTTCATATCAGTGGTCTTTGTCGTTAGTGTTGAAGTGATTTAAAGGTTTATTTTTAAAGCATTACTATAAGAATTGGGTTAGTTAATTGGGAGAAACGGTCAGTAAAATAGCTTGGGAAAATATTTTTTCATGTGGAACTTTCTAACTGAGATTGTTCTCATGCTTCTCTCAGATATATGCCTGCATGATGGTGTTCTTCTTCAGCAATATGATTGAAAACCAGTTGATGTCTACAGGAGCTTTTGAGATCACACTAAATGGTGAGTGTGATTCATATCATTGTTTATTGACTGAACCCAGTGCTTTCCACCACTGTTATTACACTCAGAACAACATTATGGCTGCTAACAAGTGTCACAAAAAATAATCATTGTAATATGAATAAAGTTGTGTGACAAAGCACTAGCATAAACAGTGAATCTCAATGATGTGAACATTGTTTTTCTGTAGATGTGCCAGTGTGGTCAAAACTGGAGTCGGGCCAGCTGCCCTCCATGCAGCAGCTTGTGCAGATCCTGGACAACGAGATGAAGATGAACGTCCACATGGACACTCACCACCTCTCCTAACCCGACTTTTCAAGTCCTGGCTGGAGCTAAAATCCCCTCTATGTGAGTACGTCCATGCCACTGCTTTCACCAAAGAAATACTTTTAAACGACACAGCCTTTTTAACTCGTCATGTTTTTCCTCACCAGTGAGACATTCTTCATATCAGTGATGTGTGTTCCACCTTCTCTCTCTTTCTCTCTAGGTCTGAGGTGGGTTTCTCACTGGGCTGTGAAGTGATGTTTATGAAGGTCTGCGCTGAAAGTAGGAAAACTGCTAGCACAGACTGGATGCTCCCATCACTCTTCATGATGTCCCTCCGAGACATCCCGCCCCTGACGCCAGAGTGGGATCCATGGCAACAGTGCCAGCCATTCTGTCATTTTTTTTGTACCATTCACACGATCCCAGATTTCATCCAAGAGGATAAATTGATTAATGATTCTTATAGTCTTTAACTCGTTGCATATATTTGATCTATGTGAATGAAACAGTTGTTATTTGTACCACTGAGCCATATGTAGAATTTTAACTATTCTATTCTTTAAGTAGCTTAGCCATGTAGACAATGCAACACTTAAAATTATCACTGTTGTGAAAATAACATTGGGGAATTTTGTCTTGGTATGATTTCGGAATAATTTTTATATTCACATAACTTTGAAGATGAATAAACTATTGTAACTATTTAACTGTAAAGTTGTGGTGTTTGGGGTTACTGATTGATGTGGTAGAATAAGGTGTTACAAACGATACCCTGAGGAAATCGTACTTTTAGGAGAGGCTGTACATTGAAGTGGATATATAGTATAATGACTACTCACTTTTGATATAAGGAAACCCGGTAAGAAATATAGAAAATCTGCTAAATGGCTGGAAGATAACAGCAGACAAATCTATTCAAGTCACGAGTGCACATGTTTTAACTCAGCTTAATGTTATTAGGATGACCTGAGGCCCTGCACCGATTTGATTAGATGAGACTAAACAGACTGAGGTTACAGTGCTACAGGAAATCCAACATTTTAAGCTTTTGATGTATCTTCTAGACAGGTAATAGAGTTACAGACATCCCTGAAGACACTTGTGGATAAAGGCCCTTTCATTGTCGCTCATTATCACATGAGCACTAACCGTTAGAAGCCTTTGGGCAACAACGTGGAGGTGAGTGACCTATATGGTCTTGGGCAGCTGGTTCTGACAATGCTTCATCAGGCACTGATGAAGATTCTTTATGGCCAGGAGGATCCTGTCCCTGGCTGCCAATGCTGTAAGCGCTTCCTTAGTTGCTGAAGGTCCTGAAGCAGGCCCGTCTGTGTCAGATTCACCCTAAAATGTACAGTTACCAGATGTCATTACCAGACTCAATACAAATTGAGTCAGTGTGAATGTTACATGAAGGTGTGATGCAGCACAATCCCAATTTCCAAACTGGCATGTAAACAGTAAACACAGTAAAAGAGAACTTATCAGGAGAGGTTGAAAACATAGTGTCAGAATGGTACATTTAACATCCTCCAGAAACGTTATTGAAAAAGAGACAGAGAAGCTTTTTACACAGCTTGTGTTGCAGAGCTGGAGGCTCTGGAAAGTGCAAGGTGATTATGTGATGACAAAGAATGTAAACAATTCTTCACTTTTACCTGAGCACAGCAGACGCCCACGCTGAACTTTGCATGTTGTCCTTGAGCCAGGAAGGAAACAAACACTTGTTTCCTCCCCAAGACTCGGACCCCTACAGATTTGTTGAGGGATAAGAAGACGGGGTGCAGGGGCCCCTCCCACCTCCACCGACAAACTCTGGCACCTGCCTCGTCCAAACACTGACCCCCTGATGTGTTTAAGGACAGCCTGAAACATGAACACAAATACACACAAATAATTTGAACACACACAGTTAATGTCACACCTGAATATAGATTATACTAATAATATAAACTATATATATACATATATATGTGTAGTATCCTTAATACCATATGTTTCCATTGCTGTGGTAACAAGCAGCCCTGCCATCAGACTGGAACACGGCTCTCATCACTGGATTGGGGGCCTTTATGTCATCATACACGATGCAGACACTTCCATTTTCTTCAGTGACCACAACGAGAGCCAAGTGGCCTGAGGGATAACTGTTACCATGGCGATAAGGATGGGAACACCCACTGTAGAGTACACGTCTCATTGCATTTATCATGTGGTACACATTTGATTTGCCCTGGATCAAATTTCCATCTTTGTAATTATTACATTTATATAATCCTTTAACTGAAAAATCGTATCACACAATGTAAAATCTCCAAACCTTATATCTGAGAAGGATACAAGACCTGAGCGGAGCCGCCACTGAACAAGGTAAGACATTTTTTGCCACTGGAATAATATTTTTGAAGAAATTCTGCCCCATCCTGCAAATAAACACAGTAAGATTAAACAAGGTCCAACAAAAACTGGTCAAACTGACAAAGGAAGCAAACAATGAGTCAGGAAAGAGAACATGACAGTTTGGGGTTACCTGAGGATGACATATGCCAAACTTAAGATGCTTGCTTTTATAACAGCGGACCGACTCCCGAGCCGCCTCATCTGCACTTCTCCTGCACCTCTCAGGCCCATCATTATTTCCTTTTCCATGAGCACAAGAGAGCCGGAAGCGGAGGATGTTTGACCTTGTGGCGACTAATTTACAGCACAAAACAAAGTGTATTGATCTCACGTGTTGAGGTTCTCATCAATAACTTTAACAGATTAATAATAACACCTAAAACAAATGCACACTAAGACCACACGGATTAGCCAAAAAACAGTATATAAAGATGGACGACACATCGCCACTTCTTCCCACCATCCAGAAATGAAACAAAAATATGAACGCTTTCTTGTGCATTTGAAGCCAGTGTTTGGGCAGCAGTGATCGAGGGGTCAAGCCACATGGACGAGGTTCCATCAATACACACACTCAACCAATCACTAGGCAATCATGACATTTCACCACAGATTTTTATCGCATCAAATTACAAATTAAAACCAAACTTATCAGAAGAATTAACATTCAAACAAACATCCGTGTGATGAGAAGTGTACCTAAAATGACAATGCGGGAGAAAAATGTATTTGATATTTACTTTTTAGTTTGGTCCATGTCTCAACCATTAATTAGCACTGAGGAGACTATTTGGCTTCACTTATGGGGAGCAGTCATGTCGTCGATCTTTATATACAGTCAATGTGATGAACTGATTTAAAGTTTCCAATTTGTATCTAAGTTACTTACATGTTTCCGTTGGAGCTTGGATTGAGTAACGGTTGTTGATTTTTACCTCTGGCTGTGCTCTAAGAAAAAGTCCAAATACATTTCTGATTAGCAGTGACTACATTTGTTTTGTGTTGTCTTTTATTTGTTATGTCTTAAAAAAACAAAATCGTACTTAAGTCCTAATGGTAGGTCTTCGACCAACTCATCCTCCTCCTTTGCAGTTGTCAGGTCACATCTCCCCTCACACAAAGCTCTCTCCTTCACCAGCATCTCACACAGCTGCTGATGCTGAGTACAACAAAAGTGTGGAGCTGCCTAGGATGGACACAAACAGAGGGTGGACAGGGGGTCAATGGAGCATCAGGTCAAATTTGAGGAGTTTTGTTTTGTAGATTTCCTGTCTGCCTCACCTCAGGTTCCTGCATCCATGTTACACTGAGTGAAGGTCTGGCCTTTTGTCCACAGTACTCACATTTTGCCCCAAATTCTGACAGAGGTGGGAGCTGGAAAAAAGTTTTCAAACGGGCTAATCAGTAATAGAAGTTGCCCTGAGTTTGAATTTACAACAGTAGATGGAAATGTGTTCTTAGTACCTCCTGAAGAATGGTTAGAACATTTATCCTGCTGTCGTCGGACTCACGATTGTACCTTAGAACTCCTGCAGCTCTGATATAAAAGCTGAGTGGATTATTCACAGGCTGTGGCTGGCTCTCGTGTATCCGCTTCCCAAACCCAGAGGGTAAAAAAAATCGAATCAGTTAAACAGGTCACTGATAAGCTAGATGGTTTCTGATTAAAAACATGAATATGGGATTATTTTCCTCTACTTACACGGACATTAACAACAGTCGGTGTCACATGGTCTTGTTTAGCAGCAGCACCTCCTAATGGCAAAACAAAAGCATAGACCTGAATACAGCAGCTACTAAAGGATCCAGCTTTGCAGAATAATGAGGATTTGATGATCCTATTTTAAACTGTTAATGTATATTAAACTATCAGTGTAAAACGGCTGCCATTTTGACATGAAATCTTTTGTACTAATCACATTAATTGTCCGAGAAAGCTCAACGCACTGCAAATTAAGAAACGAACTTCATTAATTTGACCTGACATGCACTACAAAAAGTCACAACACATGCAAATACAAAAAAACACTGCAAATTGCAAAAAGGATAACAGAAATGTTTCTAGGGGACCCAAAAAAGTGATGAACCTGACTGAAGTTCCATCATTTGTGAAGTTCCATCACCACTGACCAGAAGCAGACTTCAGTAACCTCTCAAAGTTCACAGGCTCATCACTTTTTTGGTTCCCATGGAGACATTCCCGTTGTCGTTTTTTTCAATTTGCAACGTGTTTCTGTATTTCCATGTGTTGGGACCTTTTGCAGCGCATGTGTTGTCAAATCGTTGTAGAGGTTTTCGTAACATGCATAGATGTTTCTATTTGCCTGTGTTCTCTTGATTCAATGTGTGTTGAGCTCTCTCAGCCACCTTACTATTTAGACAGAGCCTTATTTCCTGTGATCAGTAACCCCAGTGTTTACCTTCTATTTCATGTTAAAATGGCTGCCATGAAGAAGGTGTAGCTACTATAATCATACTTGTAGTCAGACTCACTAGAAAAACTGGACTTCATCCTTATCTCTTTTCTTCACACTGCACTCTGGAAACGGTATTTGAGTGGCAACTGAAGTAGTATCAAGTTTTCCATGAATGTCGCTGAGTTTTCTGCCTCAATTCAGTTTATTGGCAGTTGATGAGATGAGATCTGATTCTAGTTGTGTGCACTATTTCGACATTAAAGCAAAACTTGTCCCTATAATCCCCTCTTCTCCTTTGAGTCAAAGACCCTCAGTATCTCTCAGTTATTGTGCGTCTGACGTCAAAGTCTTTTCTTAGGTTTCTGTTCCATCTGTTGACCAGTAGGGGCACAATCTGAGGCTGCAGCAGCTTGCAGCAACACTTCCGATGACAGCGGCAGCTGCCACCAGTCTATGGCTGCCACCATAGGGCTGCCACTGGTTATTTCCGCTTGTGGCAGCAAGTATATCCAAACCACGCACCCGCCTACAGAGTCCAAACCACGCCCCCTACAAACCACCCTGCATTGGATGAGGGAGACAACAGATATCGAAGATGAAAAATGTATTTAAATAGTTTTAGCAAAAGAATTAGGGAATAACATATTCATCACCTGATAACTCCGAGAGAATGTTTTCTTTGTGCTTGTTTTTGGTATTTTCATGAATGAACAAACCAAACTAAAGGCTCAGTTTAACAAATCGAAAAATACAGGTATGTCTAGCAATTAGTAAGAAGAAATACTGAAGAAAAGCTATTTTACATTGACGTTAATAAATTTGTGTAATTATCAACATCCAAATGTAGGTTACCTTTAATTTAAATAAATAAAAACACTTTTGTAAACAGAACATCCTTGTAGCATGAAAATGACCCCCTTTTTACTCTTTTTGAGCAGAGGGCTTTTGCACTGACACTCACAGTTAGATAACCACATAATATGTTATACATCACAGTATAGATTAGCGGATCAGTTCACAGTGTTGGACTCATCTGCATTCATTGCCAGAGTATAATGTGCTCGTTTTGCACTCGTGGTTCAGGGTCCTCGGCCCGTGAGTGGGGGGGACTCCGGGGAAACAACGCTCTCCAATCTCTTGAGTGTGGGTTGTAGTGTTTTGCTGTCTGTCTTATCTATTGTACGATTAAAATACGCACATTGAAATAAAAATAAAAACTGAATAGTTAACAAGTTGACAAAAAACTATTAACAGCCAAGAGGTGGAGTGACAGAGAAAATCAGGGGTCAAAGTCTTTTAAAAAACGGTTCGATCTTCAGTATTAAATTGTAGTCCTGCTGTTTTTAGTAAGTAACGGGCAGTTAGTTGTTTCTCACTGTAAAGAAAAATGGGATAAAGAGCTGATTAATAAGACATTCAAGAAATTCACATGCATTTCAGGTTATAAGTTCATGGAATATAGATTTATTCCTAACTGGCATGTAAACACAATAAAGGAGAACATATGAGGAGAGGTTGAAGACATAGTGTCAGAATGGTACATTTAACATCCTCCAGAAACGTTATTGAAAAAGAGACAGAGAAGCTTTTTACACATCTTGTGTTGCAGAGCTGGAGGCTCTGGAAAGTGCAAGGTGAATATGTGATGACAAAAAATGTAAACAATGCTTCACTTTAACCTGAGCACAGCAGGCGCCCACGCTGAACTTTGCTTGTTGTCCTTGAGCCAGGAAGGAAACAAACACTTGTTTCCTCCCGAAGACTCGGACCCCTACAGATTTGTTGAGGGATAAGAAGACGGGGTGCAGGGGCCCCTCCCACCTCCACCGACTTACTCTGGCACCTGCCTCGTCCAAACACTGACCCCCTGATGTGTTTAAGGACAGCCTGAAACATTAACACAAATACACACAAACATACAGAACACACACAGTTGATGGCATACCTGAATATGGATTATACTAATAATATATATACATATATGTGTGTAATATCCTTAATACCATATGTTTCCATTGCTGTGGTAACATGCAGCCCTGCCATCAGACTGGAACACGGCTCTCATCACTGGATTGGGGGCCTTGCTGTCATCATACACGATGCAGACACTTCCATTTTCTTCAGTGAACACAACGAGAGCCAAGTGGCCTGAGGGATAACTGTTACCATGGCGATAAGGATGGGAATACCCACTGTAGAGTGCACGTCTCATTGCATATATCATCTTCTAACATAAATTATCTGTTCTGGATTACAAAAAAAATCCCCCATTTGATGTTTTTATAAATTCTGTATTATTTCTTAAACTAAAAAATCTTATCACACCATATAAAAATCTCCAAACACTATATCTGAGAAGGATACAAGACCTGAGCGGAGCCGCCACGGAACAAGGTAAGAAATGTTTTGCCACTGGAATAATATTTGTGAAGAAATTTTGCCCCATCCTGCAAATAAACACAGTAAGATTAAACAAGGTCCAACTAAAATGCTTTAGATGTCTCCAATTATGAAAGGGCTACATAACAGAAAGCAGCAATTAATAAAAAAGATGGTGTAGAGTTTGAGAAAAGCATTTTCCACACAGTGGGTCAAACTGACAAAGGAAGCGAACAATGAGTCAGGAAAGAGAACATGACAGTTTGGTGTTACCTGATGATGACATAAGCCAAACTTAAGAGGTTTGTGTTTATAACAGGGGATAGACGCCTGAGGCTCCTCCTCTTCACTTCTCCTGCACCTCTCAGGCGCTCCACTAGAACACACTGTCCAGTTTCCTTTTCCATGAGCGCAAGAGAGCCGGAAGCGGAGGACGTTTGATGCAGGGGCAACTAAATAACAGTACAAAAGTGTGTTGGTCTCACGTGTTGAGGTTCTCAACAAGATTAAAAATAACACAAAAAACCTGTGCACACTGTATCATGATTAGTAACTGCATGGATTAACCACAGACTGCATATAAAAATGGATGACGCATCTCCACTTCCTCCCACTATCCAGGGAGGATGTTAAGATATCCTGGATATGAACGCTTAGAGCACATTTGGAGCCAGGGTCTATGCAGTAGTGATTGGGAGATGGAGCCATGGTAGTGAGGTCCTGTCAATACTCAAACTCGACCAATCACAAGTGAGTCTCAGCTGTCAATCATGACGTTACACTCTTAAATACAAGAGAACAATCTATTTTCCCTGTACATGTACGTTTAAGTTCAGGCCATGTGTCATCCTTAATTGACCTTAACAGCAGCCAGCCACAAGATGGCGATCAAGACACCTGCCTTCAATAATGGGGAGCAGTCATGTCGTCCATCTTTATATACAGTCAATGTGATGAAATGATTTAAAGTTTCCAATGTGTATCTAACTTAGTGAGCAGTTACTTACATGTTTCTGTCGCAGCTTGGATAGAGTTACCCTTGTTTATTTTCACCTCTGACTGTGCTCTATGAGAAAGTCCAAATACATTCCTGATCAGCAGTGACTACATTTGTTGGTCTTTTTTTTTTGGTTATTTAAAAAAATGTAATCATACCCAAGTCCAATTAATATGTCTTCGAAAAACTTGTTGTCATCCTCCTCCTTTGCAGTTGTCAGGTCACATCTCCCCTCACACACATCTCTCTCCTTCACCAGCATCTCACACAGCTGCTGATGCTGAGCACAACAAAAGTGTGGAGCTGTCTATGGACACAAACAGAGGGTGGACAGGGGGTCAATGGAGCATCAGGTAAAATTTGAGAATTTTAGTTTATACTGTCTGCCTCACCTCAGGCTCCTGCAGCCGTGTTAGGCCGAGGGCTGGTCGGGTCTTTGCTCCACAGTACTCACATTTCAGTGCCAATTCTGCCAGAGGTGGGAGCTAGAAAAACGTTTTGAATCAGGCTAATCAGTAACAGAAGTTGCCCTGAGTATGAATTTACAACAGTAGGTGGAAATGTGATCTTAGTACCTCTGGAAGAACGGTTGGAGCGTTTATCCTGTTGTCATCGGACTCACGATTGTACCTGAGCACTCCTGCAGCTCTGATACAATAGGTGGGTGGATTTCTCACAGACTGTGGGTGGCTCTCTTGTATCCGCTTACCAAACCCAGAAAGAAACAAAAAATCAAATCAAACAAACATGAAAATCGATAAATTTATTTGCACTACTCCATATATGACTATGATTTGTCTTACATGGAAATTCTGGACACACGGCAGCCCCTTCTCTGATTTAGCTGCAGTATCTGATGGCAAAACAAAAGCATTGACCTGAATACAATGATTCAGCTTTGCAGACTAATGATGATTTAAATATGGTAGTTTAGTCGGATAGTTTAATTGTAATTATACTTGGAGCAGACTCACTGGGAAACCTTGACCTCATTTTGTCCCTGTCGTTCTTCCTGAAGTTCCAGTGTATTCGTCCCAGGATGAAACAACACTGCTTGTGTAACTGTACTCTCCTGCAGAATGGGTAGACACACGCACATAGAAAAGGAAGCAATTAGATAATAAAAAGTAAATAAATCAAATTCTAATTCAAAGTAAAAAAAGCATTTTCTTGCTGAAAATGCAATCTGAATACAGAGTCGTTGAAGGACTAAAATCAAGCTGAAAAGGAACAACGTGACATGTCAAAGGCACAGGAGATTATGTGACCGCTGTAAAAGCAGAAAAAGCTGAATGTTTCAAGAACTATGAGTAGTGGGAAAAATTTAAATTAAACCAGCAACGTAGTGAACAAGCTGAACTAATTGCAAACCAGCTCAGTTGTTATATTGACAAGGAGACAAAGACAAAGCAAGTGTTGTCAAGGAGAGTTCACAGGCTAAATGTATCTGCTTGAAAGTTTAATTTGAGTGGGTAATATTAAATTAAAACAGCAAAGCTATCGAGGCAAAACATGAAGTGAAAGTAAAGTGCCACACTCACCTCAGTGGTAGACAAACAATCCAATAATGTTTTACACTTGCTGGTGTTGTTAGTAACCTTGGAGATGAAATAAGTCCAGCAATGTGGGAGCAGGACTTGTATAATACTGATTAAAATGCTTTGTGTACTTCCTCCTCTTGCTTTGCAGAAAGGAAAACAACAGGATCACCTGTAAAGAAAAAGCAAAAATGTGTTGATTTAAGTTATAAGGTTTGAATTTTAACTCTCACATTTTCCAAAGATCTAAAAGCTAGAAAAGTGTTATAGACATAAAAATAATCATCTCAATTTAAGATTATTTTACTGCTCTGGACCTTCAGAAGCAGATGGACTTTCTTCAAATATATTTCCTTTTTTAGATTTGTTTACAAAACACAATATCCTAGTAAACTTTGAATCTCCAACAAATTATTATTATTACCCAATGCCTATGTAAGTAATTTTTAATGTATTCTATTCAACAACAGCTACATTCGGACCTTTGACCTTATTACCTCATTATTTACAATCATCAAGTATCAAAACAAGTAAAAAATGATTTTACTTCTTTTAAAAAAAAATTCTACAACAGTACATTTCTGATTGGTTATCAGAGTATGTTCCCAACCGTTTCCTGAGGTCTTCTTGCTTTTAATTAATTTGATCTTTTCTTGAACACTATTGTTATACACTTTTTGTACTTCTTTTAATACCCATTGCTAGTTTTATGCTTTTATCCTGTCTTTGTTTTATTGCTAACATGTTCCTATCGATCGATCATATTTCATGTCTTTTATTTTATACCAAACCACTTTGAGCTGCATTTTGTGTGAAATATATATATCTTTTATAATTTGATTAAAAAGAAGGTCTACATTATGCGATCTGAAAACTTGAAGTCTCATTGCTTATTTAGAACCTTTATTCAGGTTGAGATCATCAGAAAGCTTGTATATTGGAATATTGTTGTCCATGTCAACATGCAGCCAGAAGTGTTTCAACACAATTTCTCCAAAGATGACAACAGAGTGCTTGTGCCAGGACAACTTCTTGTAGATAGATGTTGATTTATTGAATATAAATGTAAATGTGATCGAAATATGAGTGTTGAAGATGTAAAAATGAATTAAAATGATAATAATAATCATTAGATTTTTAAAGGTTTCTGGACCAGGCAGCTGTCTTCATGTGACGTTAACCCCCCTTCACCTGCAGGGACTTTACGCAGGTGTATCCAATAGCGCATAATTGGAAAACATGTTACGAAACTGCAGCCGCGGCGTCTGATTGGCTGTCGCAGCTCCTGAAGCACCTGCCTCGGGTGACCGAGCCGTCACTCAAAGCCTCGGGGAGCCGTCGTCTCTCAGCTCTACGGATTCAGGACGCAACGCGACGATGCTTGAAGGCAAAAGGAAAGGAGCGGCGGTCTACTGGGCTGCGGGCTTCATTGTGGCGTGTTGTTTGGCACAAACGGCAAACTGCCACCGACCGAAGGAAACCGGAACACGGAGGGGACCAACGATAGGTGTCCGGGAGGGAACCATTGTGTTCGGCAGGGGTGTCGTGTCAAACGGGAACAGGAACGCACCGTCAAACGCTTCTGCTGTGGAGGATGACAGGGCTTACCAAGCGGACTCTGCAGGTAGGAGTTTGAGGTCTTTCATTTTGCATGTGGTGTTCATTTAAAACAAATTTGAAGCTGTTGGTAAGGATTTGATTAGTACGCTCACATTTGAATGTGTCCTGCCAGGCTCGTCAAACGGACAAGCACAGGATACCAGTCTCAGAGAAGCGTCATGGAAGCGCATGGCACCTTACCTGCAGTGCGGCAGGGACCAGATGAAGTTCAGAGCAGTGGGACCTGGAGCTTCCATGTTTGCAGTGGATCAAGGTAACTGGTTAGATTGATCTGCTGTGCCATACATGTGCAATGTCCACTTACTGTCTTGCCCCAGTGTTCGCCTGTATTGAGATTTTCCTTATTTTGTTTCCCCGCTCAGGAAATGCACCCCCAATGCCTCTGTCCCAGGTCCCCTCCAACTGTGGCTACACCATGCAGAGGAACTCTCTTGCACTTGTGATGCTGGTTCCATATGATGGCTGCAATATCATTCAAGAGGTGCGTTAATTTCCATTGATGAAATAGGAAATAAACATTTCCTCTGGCAAAAAGTCAAATTCTACTCCCTATGGTTATTAAGGGACTTGCTGTTACTTGATGTGTTTTTTGATGAATTAAATGTTGCAGCTTAGTCAATGCTACGACCAAGAACTAAAGTGTTGGCATTCAGTTTAACACAGTTCTGTTCTTGTCCCAAGGGTGGAAGTTACATGCTGCCATTGCATTGGCAGGGAGTCCCACTCTCACTCTGGTGCAATGAACCTGCTGAAGACCCCCCTGCCACTGCTCCTGCACCTGCCACTACTCCTGCACCTGCCACTACTCCTGCACCTGCCACTACTTCTGCTCAACCACAGAATCCTGAACCTATGTTTCAGTATCCTTTCCACCATCCTCACTATCATTGGTATCCTCCTGGGCCTCTGCCAACCCCTGCAGAGCCTACAACAACTACTCCAAGAATGACGTCTAAGCCCACAACTACACAATCTCAGGTGCCAAAGTTTCCACCACACGGGCACCAAATGCCGTACCTTCCACCATACGGGCAATTTCCTCACTATTATATGCCTCTGCCAACCCCTGCAGAGCCTACTACAACTACTCCAAAAACGACGACTAAGCCTTCAACTACACAATCTCAGGTGCCACAGTTGCCAAAGTTTCCACCACACGGGCACCAAGTGCCGTACCTTCCACCATACGGGCAATTTCCTCACTATTATATGCCTCTGCCAACCCCTGCAGAGCCTACTATAACTACTCCAAAAAAGATGACTAAGCCCATAACTACACAATCCCAGGTGCCGCAGATGCCAAAGTTTCCACCATACGGGCACCAGATGCCGCAGCTTCCACCATACGGGCAATTTCCTCACTATTATATGCCTCTGCCAACCCCTGCAGAGCCTACTATAACTACTCCAAAAACGACGACTAAGCCCTCAACTACACAATCTCAGGTGCCACAGTTGCCAAAGTTTCCACCACACGGCCACCAAATGCCGTACCTTCCACCATATGTGCCCCAGATGCCGCAGCTTCCACCATATGGGCAATTTCCTCACTATTATATGCCTCTGCCAACCCCTGCAGAGCCTACTATAACTACTCCAAAAAAGACGACTAAGCCCATAACTACACAATCCCAGGTGCCGCAGATGCCAAAGTTTCCACCATACGGGCACCAGATGCCGCAGCTTCCACCATACGGGCAATTTCCTCACTATTATATGCCTCTGCCAACCCCTGCAGAGCCTTCTAAAACTACTCCAAAAACGACGACTAAGCCCTCAACTACACAATCCCAGGTGCCACAGTTGCCAAAGTTTCCACCACACGGCCACCAAATGCCGTACCTTCCACCATATGTGCCCCAGATGCCGCAGCTTCCACCATACGGGCAATTTCCTCACTATTACATGCCTCTGCCAACCCCTGCAGAGCCTACTACAACTACTCCAAAAAAGACGACTAAGCCCACAACTACACAATCCCAGGTGCCGCAGATGCCAAAGTTTCCACCATATGGGCACCAAATGCCGCAGCTTCCACCATACGGGCCTTTTCAGCAAATTCCTCACTATTATTGGCCTCTGCCAGCCCCTGCAGAGCCCACTACAACTACTCCAAAAATGACGACTAAGCCCACAACTACACAATCTCAGGTGCCGCAGTTGCCAAAGTTTCCACATTTTCCACCATACGGGCCCGCAATGCAGCAGATTCCCTATTGGCATCTTCCTCCCCATCCTTTTCTTCAGGTTATCCCACCATCTGCCCCAAAATATCCAACCTCTAAGCCAAAGACTACCACTGTGACACCAGCACCGACTACTAAAAAGACGACCACAAAAGAGAAAACGGAACACGTACTGACTCCAGCGGCGCAAAATCCGTCAAATGTTAAACTCCAGTTTCCAGTATTGCAATTTCCTTATATGTATGCCCCTCCTCCAGGCTACAATAAAATGGTTTGAATAACAAGTTGCTGTCTGTCTTCCGGTTTGAAATTCAACTTGAGGGGTTAATGAGGAAGGTTTGGTGCTCTTGATTTCAGGTAACTGGTAAAATGCTGCTCACTTTAAGATAGTTTGTCATCAGGTTACTATAGAGCACTTTGGTTTTAGATCTGTAATGTTCACTGTTCCATAAGAAACGTCCACATTATTCATGAGACTGAATTTTCTTATTGGTCTCCAACTTTGTAAATGGTCCAAGTTGTCCACATGGTGGCACCATTTCCTTTGCTACAGGCACCAGCTTTTTTAGCTTAAGGTTTTTTGGTATGAATAATGAGCAAATTGCTAAATGACAAAACATGGAAACTTATTTAAATCCGGTTATTTCTAAAATGGAGAAACTTGTGGGCAGTTTTGCATCTCAACTCTGTCTTTTTTATATATATTTTGTTACTCATCCTTTGGGATCCTGAAGCTTGACTTCAGTCAATAGACTAAACCCATTTCCTACTGCCAGTCTGCCTTAACAGGTCTTTTATGATCCAATGCCCATGTAGAATTTTCTATAGAAAGTATTTCTGAAACCTTCCATCCTGCGACTGTTCAAATGAACAAGGGTAATTAATACTTTTCTGAGGGTAGAGCATTTTTTGATGATAAAACATTTTGACCAAAGGGGATTGAGTTTTCCTTTTCCAACTGGGACATATCACAGCAGCTCTTAAGCATGGCATTTGTAGATTTAATTATCAGTACATAAAATTCCATTCCTGTATTTTAATGGCCCAATTTCTCATTGAAAAATCTTCTTGCTATCTTACCAAATGCATAATGTCTTAAAACTAGTGGAATGCAGTCTCTCAATTGTAAAAAGACATCAAAGTAATTCTGTTCAAGAGAAAAATCCCATTCCATATCAACTTAGCATTGGTAAATATGTTCACGTGCTGTCAAAATATCTCTCCACTTATGTCAAACTTTGTTATTGGTTTATTTTTAACTATATATTTGTATATATCAAGTTCATATGTACAATACCTCTACCTCCATATTTTCAATACTGGAAATTTGGTGAGAACTATAACCTAGGGTCAGTCCTCAGTGGTGCTTTGCGTCATTGCACAGGTTTGAAGGACAATTATCCATTTGCCGTTAGTCTCAGAAGAATATCAGAGTAATCTTTAGTTATCAAGCTGAAAAGGCACAATGTGACATGTCAAAAGCACAAGAGATTATGTCACCGCTGTAGAAGCAGAAAAAGCTGAATGTTTCAAGAAGTATGAGTAGTGGGAAAGATACAAATTTAACCAGCAGTGTAGTGAACGAGCTGAATGTTTTGATGTTTGAAAGATTGAAATCGTTTGAGTTGTAGGTCAACAAATCCCAAAAGAATTGCAGAAAAAATAAGAAAACGGTCACAAAAAAACAATGATGTAATTAATTGCAAACCAGCTCAGTTGTTATATTGACAAGGATACAAAGATAAAGCAAGTGTTGTCAAGGAGAGTTCACAGGCTAAATGCATCTGCTCGAGAGTTTAATTTGAGTGGGTAATAATAAATTAAAACAGCAAAGCTATCGAGGCAAAACATGAAGTGAAAGTAAAGTGCCACATTCACCTCAGTGGTAGACAAACATCCAATAATGTTTTACACTTGCTGGTGTTGTTGGTAACCTTGGAGATGAAATAACTACTTGCGTCCAGCAATGTGGGAGCAGGACTTGTATAATACTGATTAAAATGCTTTGTGTACTTCCTCCTCTTGCTTTGCAGAAATGAAAACAACAGGATCACCTGTAAAGAAAAAGCAAAAATGTGTTGATTTAAGTTATAAGGTTTGAATTTGAACTCTCACATTTTCCAAAGATCTAAAAGCAAGAAATGTTTTGGAGACATAAAAATAATCATCTCAACTTAAGATTTTTTAAATGCTCTGGACCTTCAAGAGCAGAAGGAGTATCTTCAAATGTATATCTTTTTTTTGATTTGTTTACAAAACACAATATCATAGTACAATTTGAATCTCCACCAAATTATTATGTAAAACTTCATTTTAATGACTTTGTCAGTCATTTTTACTCTATTCCATTCAACAACAACTACATTCGGACCTCAATACCTCATACCTAATACCTCAATATTTCAATGATCAAGTATCAAAACAAATAAAATATGATTTTACTTGTTTTTAAATGTCTTTCTATAACAGTACATTTCTGATTGTTTATCGGAGTATGTTCCCAACCGTTCCCTGAGGTCTTCTACCGCACGATTGCTAAACATCAGAAAAATTTAATTCAAAAGTTTTGGGAAGCAGCTGATTGTTCAAAGGTTTGGAACACACTCCCACTCTAACCCACCACACACCAGACATGCTACTGCTGTTGATAGTTTTAAGAAACAACTCAAGACCTATTTCTATGATCTTGCTTTTAATTAATTTGATCTTTTCTTTAACATAAATGTTATATAATTGTTTTCCTTCTTATATACCCTCTGCTTGTTTTATGCTTTCAACCTAGTCTTTGTTTTATTGCTAACATGTTCCTATAGATCGATCATATTTATTAAATGTATGTAAATTAATAAAAATGATAATAATAAACATTAGATTTCTCAAGGTTTCTGGACCAGGCAGCTGTCTTCATGTGACGCTCACCCCCCTTCACCTGCAGGGACTTTACACAGGTGCATCCAATAGCGCATAATTGGAGAACATGTGACGTAACTGCAGCCGCGGCTTCTGATTGGCTGTCGCAGCTCCTGAAGCACCTGCCTCGGGTGACCGAGCCGTCACTTAAAGCCTCGGGGAGCCGTCGTCTCTCAGCTCTACGGATTCAGGACGCAACGCGACGATGCTTGAAGGCAAAAGGAAAGGAGCGGCGGTCTACTGGGCTGCGGGCTTCATTGTGGCGTGTTGTTTGGCACAAACGGCAAACTGCCACCGACCGAAGGAAACCGGAACACGGAGGGGACCAACGATAGGTGTCCGGGAGGGAACCATTGTGTTCGGCAGGGGTGTCGTGTCAAACGGGAACAGGAAAGCACCGTCAAACGCTTCTGCTGTGGAGCATGACAGGGCTTACCAAGCGGACTCTGCAGGTAGGAGTTTGAGGTTCATTTTAAACTAATTTGAAGCTGTTTGTAAGGATTTGATTAGTACGCTCACATTTGAATGTGTCCTGCCAGGCTCGTCAAACGGACAAGCACAGGATACCAGTCTCAGAGAAGCGTCATGGAAGCGCATGGCACCTTCCCTGCAGTGCGGCAGGGACCAGATGAAGTTCAGAGCAGTGGGACCTGGAGCTTCCATGTTTGCAGTGGATCAAGGTAACTGGTTAGATTGATCTGCTGTGCCATACATGTGCAATGTCCACTTAATGTCTTTATGCTGTACAACATCCGGAGAATACGTCCCCTTCTCACTCAGAAGGTGGTGCAGGTTCTGGTCCAGGCCCCGGTCATCTCACGCCTAGACTATTGTAACTCCCTCCTGGCAGGTCTACCTGCTAGTGCCATCCGACCTTTGCAGCTCATCCAGAATGCAGCAGCTTGACTGGTTTTTAACCAACCTAAATTCACTCGCACTACTCCGCTCCTCCGCTCCCTTCACTGGTTACCAGTGGCTGCCCGCATCAGCTTCAAAACATTGGTACTTGCGAACCGTGCTGTGAAAGGATCCGGTCCAGTCTACATCCAGGAAATGGTCAAACTTTACACCCCAGCATATTCACTCCGCTCTGCTTCGACCAATTGGCTCGTTGCTCCTTCACTGCGAGCTAAACACTCATCAAAATCACGACTGTTTGCTGTTCTGGCTCCTAAATGGTGGAATGAGCTCCCCATCGATATCCGGACATAAGAGTTTACACACCTTCCTCCGCAAACTAAAAACACACCTCTGCAGACTATACCTTGAATAAAAAAAATTACTAACAATTTTTGAAACTAACAATTTAGTAGCACTTAAATGGCACTTACTTATAGCCTTTTGTAGTTTTGCTTTATTTTTGAAGAACGTGTACTTTCTTGGTTTGTACCCTCGGGGTTGAGTGCACTTATTGTAAGTCGCGTTGGATAAAAGCATCAGCTAAATGAAATGTAATGTCTTGCCCCAGTGTTCGCCTGTATTGAGATTTTCCTTATTTTGTTTCCCCGCTCAGGAAATGCACCCCCAATGCCTCTGTCCCAGGTCCCCTCCAACTGTGGCTACACCATGCAGAGGAACTCTCTTGCACTTGTGATGCTGGTTCCATATGATGGCTGCAATATTATTCAAGAGGTACGTTCATTTCCATTGATGAAAGGTGAAATGAAAACATTTCCTCTGGCAAAAAGTCAAATTTTACTCCCCATGGTTTTTAAGGGACTCGCTGATACTTGATGTGTTTTTTGATGAATTAAATGTTGCAGCTTAGTCAATGCTACGACCAAGAACTAAAGTGTTGGCATTCAGTTTAACACAGTTCTGTTCTTGTCCCAAGGGTGGAAGTTACATGCTGCCATTGCATTGGCAGCGAGTCCCACTCTCACTCTGGTGCAATGAACCTGCTGAAGACCCCACTGCTTCTGCACCTGCCACTACTCCTGCACCTGCCACTACTCCTGCTCAACCAAAGGATCCTGGACCTATGTTTCAGTATCCTTTCCACCATCCTCACTATCATTGGTATCCTCCTGGGCCTCTGCCAACCCCTGCAGAGCCTACAACAACTACTCCAAGAATGACGTCTAAGCCCACAACTACACAATCTCAGGTGCCGCAGGTGCCAAAGTTTCCACCACACGGGCACCAAATGCCGTACCTTCCACCATACGGGCAATTTCCTCACTATTATAGGCCTCTGCCAACCCCTGCAGAGCCTACTACAACTACTCCAAAAACGACGACTAAGCCTTCAACTACACAATCTCAGGTGCCACAGTTGCCAAAGTTTCCACCACACGGGCACCAAATGCCGTACCTTCCACCATACGGGCAATTTCCTCACTATTATAAGCCTCTGCCAACCCCTGCAGAGCCTACTACAACTACTCCAAAAATGACGACTAAGCCCACAACTACACAATCCCAGGTGCCAAAGTTTCCACCACACGGGCAACAAATGCCGTACCTTCCACCATATGGGCCTTTTCAGCACTTTCCTCATTATCATATGCCTCTTCCAACCCCTGCAGAGCCTACTACAACTACTCCAAAAATGACGACTAAGCCCAAAACTACACAATCCCAGGTGCCAAAGTTTCCACCACACGGGCAACAAATGCCGTACCTTCCACCATATGGGCCTTTTCAGCACTTTCCTCATTATCATATGCCTATTCCAACCCCTGCAGAGCCTACTACAACTACTCCAAAAATGACGACTAAGCCCACAACTACACAATCCCAGGTGCCAAAGTTTCCACCACACGGGCACCAAATGCCGTACCTTCCACCATATGGGCCTTTTCAGCACTTTCCTCATTATCATATGCCTATTCCAACCCCTGCAGAGCCTACTACAACTACTCCAAAAATGACGACTAAGCCCAAAACTACACAATCCCAGGTGCTGCAGTTTCCACAGTATCCAAAGTTTCCACCATACGGACACCAAATGCCGCAGCTTCCACCATACGGGCCTTTTCAGCACTTTCCTCAGTATCAAATGCCTCTTCCAACCCCTGCAGAGCCTAGTACAACTACTCCAAAAATGACGACTAAGCCCACAACTACACAATCTCAGGTCCCGCAGTTTCCACATTTTCCACCATACGGGCCCGCAATGCAGCAGATTCCCTATTGGCATCTTCCTCCCCATCCTTTTCTTCAGTTTATCCCACCATCTGCCCCAAAATATCCAACCTCTAAGCCAGAGACTACCACTGTGACACCTGCACCGACTACAAAAACGACAACCACAAAAGGGAAAACTGAACACGTACTGACTCCAGCGTCGCAAAATCCTTCTAATGTTAAACTCCAGTTTCCAGTATTGCAATTTCCTTTTATGTATGCCCCTCCTCCAGGCTACAATAAAATGGGTTGAATAACAAGTGGCTGTCTGTCCTTTTGTGTTTGAAATTCAACTTGATGGGTTAATGTGGAAGGTTTGGTGCTCTTGATTTCAGGTAACTGGTAAAATGCTGCTCACTTAAGATGGTTTGTAATCAGGATACTAGAGAGCACTTTGGTTTTAGATCTGTAATGTTCACTGTTCCATAAGAAACGTCCACATTATTCATGAGACTGAATTTTCTTACTGGTCTCCAGCTTTGTAAATGGTCCAAGTTGTCCACATGGTGGCTCCATTTCCTTTGCTACAGGCATCAGCTTTTTTAGCTTTGTTTGGTCTGAATAATGAGCAAATTGCTAAATGACAAGACATACACACGTATTTAAATCTGGATATTTTTAAAATGGAGAAACTTGTGGGCAGTGTTGCATCTCAGAACTCTGCTATATATATATATATATATACGGATCCTGAAGCTAGACTTCAGTCAATAGACCAAACCCATTTCCTACTGCCAGTCTGCCTTAACTGATCTTTTATGATCTAATACCCTTGTAGAATTGTCTATAGAAAGTTTTTCTGAAGCCTTCCATCCTGTGACTGTTCAAATGAACAAAGGTTTTACTTTTCTGAGGGTAGAGCATTTTTTGATAAAACATTTTGACCAAAGGGGATTGAGTTTCCCTTTTTCCAACTTTTACATATCAAAGCAGCTCTTACGAATTGCATTTGTGGATCAGTACATAAAGTGCTATCTTCATTTTAATGGCCCATTTTTTTCATTGAAAAACCTTGCTATCTTACCAAATGCATAACGTCTTAAAACTAGTGGAATGCTGTCTAATTTTCTCAATTGTAAAAAGACATCAAAGTAATTCTGTTTAAGAGAGAAAAATCCCATTGCATATCAACTTGTTTAGCGATTGTAAATGTGTACACATACTGGGTGCTGTCAAAATATCTCCAGTTATACGTCAAACTTTGTGATTGGTTTATTTTTAACTATATAATAGTATGTCAAGTTCATGTGTTCAATACCTCTACCTCCATATTTTCAATACTGGATATAAGGTGAGAACTATTACCTCAGGTCAGGCTTAACTGTTGCTTTGTCATTTCACAGGTTTGAAGGACAATTATCCATTTGCCATTAGTTTTATAAGAAGAATATCAGAGTTATCTTAAGAAAATGTCATATCAAGAATTATGTTATTAAATGCACTGATGCCACATTGGAATTTACTTTTTAATTTTTTGTCTTTTCCTTTAGGATTCATGAACAATTTCCTGAGAAATCAATGAAAATGTTCAAAAACACGCTCACTCACAATGTTGACGATAAAATAAAAAAAATTAACGGCTTATTCCTTGAGTCATGCCCCAGACATTCCTGCATGAGATGTTGACATAAAAAGTATTTTGTATATGTATAAAACAATTAAACTCCCTTTAAAATATCCTAAACACATTGGATAATTGATGTGGTACAACGAGTATGAACTGTGTATGCTGATAAAATACTTTGCCTGAAATGAAAATTCTTTTTTTAAACATCAGACATCATCACGTCTCCTTTTTCAAATATGCAGAGCTGACTCTGATCCCGAAGGGGTGGGGGGGACAGTGGTATTAGACATCAGGCCAAACAAGCTCACCTGCTGTGACTTTGATTAACACCTGTGCAGCTGCAGCTGAAGTCCAATTTGATTGGTTGATCACAAGGTGCCAAGAAGTCACCAGTATAAGAAGCTTCCCTCAGTTGTTTGGTTCTAGGGTAAAGTGCTGTCCATCTAAATCAGACGTGCAGCTCCATTATGGCAGGTGAAGCTGGGTTGCGCTGCAGGTCACCTCAAACTGTAGCAGTCCTTCTGCTCCTGTGCACTTTAGCCCCAAGTTTATCTGGTTTTAGCTTGCAGGGATTGAGCAGGAACGCTAAACAGGATAAGGTAGTCAGTGAGGCCTCAAGAGTGGAGATAAGGACGGGGAGCATTCTCTTTAATGGGAAAGAGCTGAACTCCGAGTCAGGATCTCCCTCTGCTGCTGCCACAAATGACTATGGATTGCTGCATGTTGATACAGATCAACCAGAAGGCTCAGGTGAGGTTTTCTTTGTCTAGTAATTTGCTAATTTGATGTGCTGCTTACAAGAGTCCATTGAAAAATGTTTGATAATCAAAACAAAAAAACCGAAGGGTATTAACTCTGTTTGAACTTCTGATGGGATGTTTGCAGAGCCATCACAGCAAAATGAAGTCATGGTCAATGAAGGAGCATGGAGGCGCTTGAACCCTGCTCTTCATTGTGGTCAAACCAACATGAAGTTCATAGCCATGGGACCTAGAGCTGCAGATTTACAAGTCAACATTGGTATTATAAACAAATGCACACTCTTCTGCATAAGGGTATTTGTTAAAGCTGTAAATGCCTAACATGGAATTCTGGCTCTGCTCTCTCTCATAGGAAATGAACATCCACTTCCTCTGACCCAATTGCCTGAAAGCTGCGGATTCTCGCTGCAGCCGAATGCTTTAGGTCTTGTTTTGGTTGCACCCTATGATGCCTGCAATGTGATACAAGAGGTACAGCTCTACCCCTATTGAATTAACCAGCTAAAAATGTATATTGTTGCAAATGGGTTTACCACTAGTGAAGGTATTTAAGTTGTAGTATTCAACAAATGCAGCTTCATTTTGAGAGTTGTATTGGATTTTTCCAAAAGTTAAATTTAATTGATATTTAGGATGAGCCTGGTAATTGAAATGTCCACATATTGAACAGATCACTTGCATTTTAAACCAAATTGCTTGTTTCCATTTCAGAATGGAAACTATGTGGTCTCAATGACGTGGCTAGAGGCTGAAGTAAAATTGATCTGCCCCATTTTGCCAAGTCCTGATGCAACGCCTGCTCCGCATCCCTGGAATCATCCTGTACCTCACAGGCCCTCAAGCTTTTATCGTCCTAAAAGACATGTTGCCATCTATGATCCTCGCAGTCCATATTACTATTGGTACTACTCATATTTGAATCAAAACCAAGCCACGGCACCTCCTACAACTACTGCTGAGCCGGACACAACCACAACATCCGAACCGACCACGGCGACCCCTCAAAACCCTCCTGTATACCCACTCTATATGTATTACCCTCAGTTTTACTCTCCTTACTACTATTACTACCCTCTCCCTCAGAGTGCACCGTCCACCACGGCCCCGTCCACCGAGGCCCCGTCCACCGCGGCCCCGTCCACCGCGGCCCCGTCCACCGCGGCCCCGTCCACCGCGGCCCCGTCCACCGCGGCCCCTTCCACCGCGGCCCCTTCCACCGCGGCCCCTTCCACCGCGGCCCCTTCCACCGCGGCCCCTTCCACCGCGGCCCCTTCCACCGCGGCCCCTTCCACCACGGCCCCTTCCACCACGGCCCCTTCCACCACAGCTGACTCGACAACGGCTGTAACAACTCAAAATCCCTTTTACCCAATATATTATCCTTACCCTCATGCAGGAGGGCCTTGGCCGATGTTCCCTGACAACGCTGATGTTTACTACTACCCTATCATACAGCATATCTATGGAACACCTCCATACCCTAGCAATCCAATGCAAACAACTACACAGCCCCCTACTTCCACAACTAACCCAAGTGGCACAACTACGCCAAGTGAGACAAGCCCTACAGCAACGCCAACAACTGCTTCTACCACTACAACAACCTCCAGCAGCGGCAGCTATCCAGGCCAATTAAGTCCATTTGTTGAGTACTACGAGAGTCCCTTTTCTCCTGTCATTTCCTATGCCTACAATAAGGCTGGCAAGCTCCCAGACTCCCAAAAATATCTGCCTCAAAATGTTTACAAATCTGGATCCCAGGCTCAAGCACACTCGGGTTACGACTGGCAAGCTCCGCCATGGTTTTTCCACTCAACTAAATGATAAGGCTAACTTAAACATTTGTCTGAATGAACTGAGTTGCAGTTTCTCAAACCCAATGTCTTATCTTTCAGGGTCTGCTGTTCTGTCATACTGCGCCTTCAATAAATATGTTTGGCTTGAAACTTTGTTTTCATTCATCTTGTGTTCCTTTACCCTGTTGGTAAAGTTTTTTTGTTTTGTAGCATATCCTGGTGGTTGGATAGTGGTAGGACAAGTTACTCTACATTAGGATGTCTCAATCTTAAGTAGCTTGGAACTATTGAAAGTTAAACGACATGTTTCCCTCCAGCCTGGAAAACCCATTGATGAGAAGTACTCATAACAGGCCCAAATAAGCAATAACCACTCTATACATTTCTAAAGTGATTTATGGACTTCTTTTGTGCAAGATGGAAAATATTAAACAGAATATATATTTAACATCACTTGCTTCAAACCTGCTGCCTGGAAATGACTTAAAATCACAAAAGGGTAGTTATATTAACCTGCTGGTAAAGGTATACCAATTTGATTGGGTTGTCTGATCTTTAAAGATCAATTAAATTGCTTATATTTTTTTATAAATGCTTTCCTGATCATTTTTGTAGAAACATGTGGCGAAGTTGTGATGTCAGGTCAGTGCACCAAACTTCTTTTGCAATATAGTAAAATCAAAAAGTGCTTTGGTCTATAAACATACAGAGATAGTGAGCGTGTAAGAACTTTATACAAAATGGTCAAATAAAATGTAATTGCATTTTATTTGCAATTACATTGCTTTCCTGATCAAAAATATAGAAAAAAAACATTATATATACACACTTTGTAAATATATTTTAAAACATTACCTAATCGTGTTCGCAAAGAGGCCTGTCTGTGCTGGGCCCTTGGAATCATTGCCCTGGTGCCCCTGGTTCTACAACAAAATAGGATGCAGCACAATTAGCATGGCTAAAGGTTTTTATGCCATTTCGCTCCTTCAAATGTTGACTCTAAACTTGCTTCTCTTTCGAATGAAATTCATTGCTGTGTGCACCCACCCCATTCTGTCTGTTCTGATATATTTCCACATGGCGGTATCTCCTCCAGTCACCCCATGGCAAGACACACACAATCAAGGATCTCTACACATCACTGAAACTAAACCACACGTGACAACAGAGGCATGCAATGTTGGTCTATTTGAGGCAAGGATAGTCGGCATTTCATTTACCACTGCTCTAGAGCATTAGTTGGCCAGAATTAGGGCACTGAGCTCAGGAACTATTCTGCAGAGGCATCAGAACAGCAGTCGTCTTCTGCAACACTGTTGGATTTTAAACGTTGCTTTTGCACTTTACTTGAAGCATTTCATGGAATTGTCACGTGTCTGCAACGAAGGTGAGTGCACTGTACAGCATGTGTTATATATGTTTTTTATTTGTATCTTAAAGGTGATGTGAATTGAGGATGGTAACATGGAATTCATGCATTTGTGCGAAATGTTCAGGAAAATTTGTTTTGTCCCATTGAAATGGTAAATTACAGAATCACACTTGTGACCATATACAGTCAACCAGAGGAAGGCACTAACATGCTGAAGAAACTTCTTAAAATAATAGGCTGGGAAAGTAGAGGTGGAGATTTGAATCTCATGTTCCCAAAGATGAATACACAAAGTGACAGACAACATAGCACTTTTCCAGCAGCTAAAGCTAGTATAATAGATAGGGGTGATAGATAGAAATATGCTTGATGCAAAGGATTGATGGATAGAAATATGATTGATAGTGTTGCACTCTGATGACAGAGATTACACATTTTACTCCAATCCACACAACTGCTATTCCAGACTTGACTTCTTTCTGTTCATAAGGATCTGTTCAGAGCAAAAAGCTGTGAAAGTGATCACATCACATTATCTGAAAGCCCCTATCATGCCCCTATAAAACTAATGATTGACGTTGATGGGGAAAAGGGAAGATCAGTCTGGAGAATTAATAACTCTATTGAATACATGAAAAATGCTATAACGTTCTTTAACATGGTTATTCTATTTATTTTATACAAATGTGACGGTCTGTGCTTGTACTGCTGCTCTTTTCACTCATCTCTCATGACTCAGGCTTGGTAGAACAATTAAACTTTATTCTCTGTAACCACAAATGGAACACAATCATTCGGTGTAGTGGAAACTGCATCTCTTTGACACGTGATCGTATAGATTTGCCTTAAACTACTATAAACAAACATACCTGTAATCACAAATGGAACACAATCATCTATAAAAGAAAAGTTACAAAAAATGCATATTATTAAACACTAAATAAACCATAATCAACTAAAACACTGACAGACAGAAGGGACACAATTTACTCGGTGTAGTGGAAACTGCATCTGAGGGAAAAAAGAGGTTTTCTCCCGCTAATCCCCACTAATCCCCGGAAGTTCCTGTTGTGGCCCTTCAAAATAAAATAAACACGGCAAAATAAAAGAAATACACAAAAAACAATGACTGCAGTTCCAAGTTGAACAGGATTTTAACAATCAACATATTTACCCCGTTACATACACCCCCCTAAAATTCTGTTCAACCCCAGACAAATCCTGAGCATTATCCAAACAACAATAGAAAAGAAAAAAAAAAAAATTTTGGAGCTACTTTAAGTGAAACCAAATCACTGATGTCAAATACAGTCGATACAAATCCTCCTGGAAGGAGCGTAAAAGGATAGGGAGGTACCAAGCCCAATACCTTTAACAGACTAGTAGAAGATGCCATTTACATCTCCTGAACATCACACTCAAGGCAATACACATTACATACTCCAAATTTACAAAAAATACAAATACTAGTTGGACATTACCAACACAAAACTGGAATGAAAAAAAAAATCCTTGTTTAAACCTCGTCTAAACCTCAAATAGTCTATGGAAGAATGCAAAAACAGGATTTGAAACAGGGAAGGTATTCTCAACCTTGTGTGACATCTTATGAATCAGCTTTTTAGGAGGTCTAATGTGTCTCCCATATCTGCTTGTAACTAAACCCTCAAGGCCTGTATGAACACTATCAGGTTGTGTGCAAATAGCAGGGTTCTCATCAACATCATCTGTTGGAGTTAACTGAGACACGCTAACTGAGTTTGGATCAGGTAAGTGAGCTTCACTGACGGGGTCTGGATCTGATAAGTGAGCTACACTGACAGGGTCTGGATCTGATAATTGATCTACACTGACGGGGTCTGAATCTGGTGAGTCAACCACACTGACAGGATCTGGGTCTGGTGAGTCAACTACACTGACAGGATCTGGGTCTGGTGAGTCCATAAGCCAGTCCATAGTCCGGTTGTAGCCATCCACATTGTTCCTTTCCTCGGAGCCTTGACCACTTCCACATGCCACATCCCCGTCATCTGAGTCGATAAGGGAAGCAGGAGTTTCAGGCACATCCAAGGTAAGAAAGTCAACTGGGAGAAGGAGGTTCCGGTGCACAACTCTCTCTTTGTCAGTTAGAGCATCTCTTATCCTGTACACGTTGATTCCTGACCTCACCGACACAACATCATATGGTGTAGTCCCATTTGTCAGCGAGCTTCCTCTTGCCTCTTTCACCACGGTTGGCCAGCAAAACTCGATCACCCACAGCCAGTGGAGAGCCTTTGACTTTGCGGTTATACAGCCTGGCGTGACGTGCTTGCTCATCAAAGCTGTGTTTCCGAGCCATCCGCGATGCTTCAGACAAGTCCTGCTTCAACCGAGAAACAAACTCATTCTGGCAGATCACTTTGTCATCCTGTAACACATACTGGAACATGATATCGATAGGAAGACGTGGAACCCGTCCGAATGTGAGATAAAATGGGGCAAAGCCGGTTGTCTCATGTATCGTGCAGTTGTAGCAAAAAGTGAGCGTCCGCAACACCTGGGGCCATCTGGCTTTTGCTACTGGGGGAAGGGTTCTTAACATGTTCCCGAGAGTCCTGTTAAAGCGTTCTGTGACACCATTACCCATTGGGTGGTAAGGTGTGGTGTGAGACTTCCGCACCCCTGCCATCTCCAAAAGTTCCTTCAGGAGCTTACTCTCAAAGTTGGCACCTTGATCTGAGTGAATCCTCTTGGGAAAGCCATAGACACAGAAGAAGTCATCCCACAATCGGCGTGCAACGTGTTTCGCAGATTGACTTTGACAGGGGAAGGCGTGTGCCATTTTAGAGAAGTGGTCAGTGATGACCAAAACATCAACGGTTTTCTTGTCACTCAGTTCAGCGGTCCAGAAGTCAATGCACACCAGTTCCATTGGTTCAGATGTCTGAATGCTTTCAAGAGGTGCACGGCCTTCAGGTTCAAGGGTCTTGCCAACTACACATTTCTCACATCGACGTACATGGTTAATTATGTCTCTTTCCATTCCGATCCAGAAAAACCTCTCCCTGGCGAGGGAAAGGGTTCGTGCACGGCCCTGATGACCAGCATTGTCGTGGAGCCCAAGGAGAATCTGAGACTTAAGGCCATCTGGCACAATGAACTGGGACAGCTTCTTGTTCAGCCGGTTATCTTTTCTTAGCCTGTACAGAATCCCATTCTGTATTTTCAGCTTTTTCCAGTGTCGGAGGAGCTTATTGATGCTATCCGGTTCAGATGCGGCCTCACGTCTGGTAGCTCTCCTTTTCCGTCGCACATAGAAGAGGACCCTGCTTATTGTTCGGTCTTGCTCCTGGAGACTCAAAAGCTGGCTCTGGGGAATAGCAGTGGAAGCGTCTTCTTCAGGCAGCTGTGGTAGTGGTAGATTAGCTCCGAGCAGACCACAACCAGCATGAGCGCTCAACGCAGCTGACACTTCATCTGAACTGATGGAACTTCCAACAGGCTGAACAACAGGATCAGCACCAGGGTCCTGTGTCTTTGACCTTGTGCTCTGGAAAATCTGACAGTTGTTAGTGAGCCTAAAAGCATCTTGCACCGTACCCCTGACAACGCCATTTACTTCATCTAATAGTGCAACATAGGGTTCTTTCAACAAACGGTAACCGACACATGACTGCACAAATGGTTCGCGGCTCAGAGCATCTGCAACAATATTTTTAGCTCCTGGAACATACTTAAGATCAAAATCGTACGCTGCCAGCTTGGCCACCCATCTTTGTTCACATGCATCTAAGCGTGGTTTTGTCAGAATGTAGGACAAGGGGTTGTTATCTGTCCAGGCGGTGAAGTGTTTCCACTTCAACCAATGACCAAACTTGTCGCATACGGCCCATTTCAGCGCTAAAAATTCCAGCCTGTGTGCCGGATAGTTCATTTGAGACCGGGTCAGCGTCTTGCTGGCAAAAGCGACCGGACGCGCAACTGTCTCACCAGGTGACACTTGTGACAAGACAGCACCAATGCCATCAAAAGAAGCGTCAACAGCAAGGATGAAAGGCTCATCAAAGTTCGGGTGAGCCAATGTGACGCCATGACTAAGTTCATTTTTCAGGGTTTGGAAGGATTCCTGACATGCAGCTGTCCAGTCGCTTGGTGTAAGAGCTGGTGGAGCGGAGAATTTCCTCTTCGGCTTCCTGCCTTTCTTGGCCTGTGATTGAACTTGTCGCCCAGACATGAGCCTGAACAGAGGTTTGGCTTTTGCAGAGCAGTCAGCGATGAAATGCTGATAGTAAAAGACCATGCCCAGAAAAGACCTGATTTTTTTCCAGGACGGCGTGACACCATCACTCTCCATCAACTCTGCCTCTCCTACATCAGCGATGACTTTCACCTTGTCAGAATCTGTCCTAACTCCATCTGCACAGATGACATGTCCGAGAAACTTAACTGAGCTCTTCAGGAGATGACATTTCTTGGGGGCCAGCTTAAGTTTGTGATTTTTCAGACGTGAAAACACCATCTCCAGACGCTCAAGAGCAAGCTGCTCGTTGGGGGCGAAGACCAACAGGTCGTCCAGGTAACAAAGTAAGCTGCTAAAGTTTTCATCTCCGAAGATCGATAACATCATCCGCATGAAGGTCGCAGGGCTGTTACATAGACCTTGGGGCATCCTATTATACTCATGGAGGCCAAAGGGTGAAGAAAACGCTGTGAACTTCTTGTGTGCCTCATCCAGTGGAACATTGTAGAATCCAGAAGTCAAGTCCATAGTGGAAAAGAACACATTCCCTCCAAGCGCAGCAAGGGCATCTGCTTGGTGAGGCAGTGGGTGTGCATCTTTCACAGTCTTTGCATTGAGCAATCTGAAGTCAGTACAGATGCGCAGACTGCCATCTTTCTTCCACACCAAGACCAGTGGGGATGCATACTCGCTGTGCGACTTTCGGATTATGCCTCTTTCCTCCATCTCATTAAGTGCTGTTCTCAGCTTCTCATACTGGCCTGGTGGTACTCGGCGGTAGGGCAGGCGAAATGGTCTCTCATCCACGAGGTGTATTTTGTGGACGAAGTCCGTAGCCTCCCCGCAGTCCATCTTGTCCCTCGAAAAAACAGACTCATATTTCTCAACAAGCTGCAAAAGTCTATCTTTCCACTGGTCAGAAACCTCACAGCCCTCTAAGTCTAAGTCTTGTAGTTCCAACTTGTTTAAAGAATCCTTTCTCTGCTCAGGGGACTTTGCTGTTACAGAGGCCTGTGTAACACCATGGTTATTGACTGAAATTTTCTCAGGTGAAGACAGCTCCTCTACTGCAACACACGGGAAGACATCTGCAATCTTGCAGTTTCTCCTAAGAGTCACTGCCCTACTACTAGGATTGATAAGTTTAAGAGGAACCCACCTATCCCCCCGCATAGGTGTGACAACACGGCCAACCATCACATTTCTGGGCCTGGATCTTGATTGTGTCGGCTCAACAATCACTGTGCTCCCCACTGATAAAGGTGCAGATGCGGGCAGTTTACCCCAGACAAGGTGTTCACGAAGGGGTTCAAGTGTAACATTCTGCCTCAACTTTACCGTGCCGATCTTTTCAGGCATGGGCCCTCCCCGCCATTTCTCAGTGTTTGAGAGCAGGGACAAGAACTGGCCACATTCATCATCTGCAATGTCAACTGGTGCAGCCAGGAGTCTCCAATAGTCCTCAGACTCTTTCATCAAGTGTATTAACAGCTTGATAGCATTACTACCAACAATCATATCATCCACTTGTCCAGGGATGACCAGTGTTGGGATGAGCAACTTGAAGCCATAAATAACCACCTCCAAATCATAGACAGCTGTAGGGTAAACATGGTGTCCTCCAGCACCCACAACAACAATATCATCAGCAGGACTACTCTTCAAATCAGGGCTTTGCAGCAAAAGGCGTGAAGCAGCAGCTTCACTTAGAGAACATGACATAGAACCACTATCAATCATTCCTTTCAGTTGAGCACCACCTGCGGCACAAACACCTGTGTAGAACAAGCTGTCAGATTTCTGAAGTCTGTGTGTCAATTGAAAAATAACAGTCTTTCCAGACGGTGCAAATGAAGAAAGAGATTCATACAAGGATTCAATGTCATCACTATCACAACTGGGAGGGTCACTATCATAATCCACACTATCCTCCCTAAGGTGCGGATCCTCTAGTTTCCCTGCTGCTGATGAGCGGCTGACGACGTCCTGCCAGGACAAGCAAGCCTAGAGTGGTTTGGTGAGTGGCACTGGAAACAGAGTCTATGGTCGCGACAGTGGGTAAAAGTGGAGTGAGAAGCATCATGACAAACAGAACAAGGCATCTCATGTAACCCCTTCAATCCTAGGCCGCCGTGGGCCAGACTGTCTGGCTGGGCCAGAGTGAACAGGTCTCTGCAGCAGCACCTTCTCCAGCATGCCTATAAGGCGTTCCAGGGTTGCAGAGTCTGTGGCCTGCGGCTGCGGTGAGCCCTGCCCCCCAGAGGCTGTCGGAGTGGCAGTGTGCTGCGTGTTCATTGTCACCCTCTCCTTAGTTGCTTTGCTCACTGTGGAGGTCAAACCTGAATGATACTCATATAAAATGTCCTGAACTTCATTAGCTGTCCACTTTTCCATTATCTTGGAGCGAAAGGTCATAGAAAGGTCAGGAGAAGGACAGTTCCTTATGAACATGCGCGTCACCTCAGTACCAGGACAGTCAAGCGATTTGCCCTGCTCTTTAAGACGTTCAATGGCAAGGTCAACAGCACGGTGCAGCCTGAGCCAGTAGTCAAATGCACCCTCACCTCTCTCAGGCAAAGTGGTGTAAAAGTCAGCTAATGGGAGTGGTGAGCATGGGGCAGAGTCAAAGTGCCTTCGAAGGAGACCATAGATTGCCTCAGGGTCACGGGTGAGGTCAATTTCACTGTTTCTGGTCCCAAACTTGACAACATCTCTAGCTTTGCCTCTAAGATGAATGAGGATCTCCTCTGCTTGTTCATCAGGTCTCAGATTTCCCCTCTTAATAAAAGCCCTCATTAGGTCTTCCCATTCCCTCACAGAAACAGGGTCAGAGCTGTCCCCTCTGAAGCATGGGGGATCTTTCAGCTTTCTGTGAGACACCAGCTGCACATGAGAGGCATCAAGTGTGTTTGAGGTTGACATGTCATCTTTGGTCGGTGGGGTGGGAGCACAGGTCAAAGGTGCACTAACAGATGGGCTAAGTTGGGTTATAATGTTCTGTAACACCTTCTGGCTAACCTGCTGGATCACATCCCCCATCTGACTGACAATCTCAGTAGCAAGGGCATCAGGGCTAGGAATATTAGAACTGGTGTTTTGAGATTCATGTGTAATAGCTACAGGGTGACTTAGGGGAAACGTTACATCCCTATTGGTGGAAAGGAGCTCTGGTCTGCTCTGACTAACCCCCGCAACATTACCATGTCCCCTAACAGGAGTTTCAAACTGCAAGAATTTAGGAGAACTCAACAATCCTCTTCCCCTACCCCTGCCTAAGCTATAGGGTGTGCTAGTATCTTCCCCACCAACACTCATCATCAAATAAAAAAATATACAATATCAGAAATAAAATGAAACACTCAGTGTAAAAAGAAAAAAAGTGTAAAAGGCTAAGCACAGACAAATAGGAAAAAAAATGCTTAATATATGTGCATCCAGCTCAACACAGTTCAAGTTAAAAGTCCACCTGGTCACGCAGAGAAGATCAGCAGCAGCAGAAAAATCCCCGGATCGGCGCTGAAGAATCCACCATCCAGCAGGAGAATCGACGGGTCACGGCACCAATGTGACGGTCTGTGCTTGTACAGCTGCTCTTTTCACTCATCTCTCATGACTCAGGCTTGGTAGAACAATTAAACTTTATTCTCTGTAACCACAAATGGAACACAATCATTCGGTGTAGTGGAAACTGCATCTCTCTGACACGTGATCGTATAGATTTGCCTTAAACTACTATAAACAAACATACCTGTAATCACAAATGGAACACAATCATCTATAAAAGAAAAGTTACAAAAAATGCATATTATTAAACACTAAATAAACCATAATCAACTAAAACACTGACAGACAGAAGGGACACAATTTACTCGGTGTAGTGGAAACTGCATCTGAGGGAAAAAAGAGGTTTTCTCCCGCTAATCCCCACTAATCCCCGGAAGTTCCTGTTGTGGCCCTTCAAAATAAAAAAATAAACACGGCAAAATAAAAGAAATACACAAAAAACAATGACTGCAGTTCCAAGTTGAACAGGATTTTAACAATCAACATATTTACCCCGTTACACATGCTATGACAGAAAATGTAAAGACACCATGGAAATCGCAGAGACCGATACTGCCAGCATTGGAGTGGTCAGTTTCATAGAGCGATCTGTCCCCCTACTCTGAATATCTTCAGTCTATCTTTGGCAATACTCCCGGCCAGAGCACTGAGCCCTTCCCTTAAACGTGACATTTGCCCCACCCTCTCGACACAGCTCGTCTACATGGACGACTATGATGTGGACATGGACGAGGAAGAAGAGGGAGACTTATTCATGAGAAAGGCCACAGCAGGCCACTGGTGGGAGGACTGTGGTGCTGATGGCAACTGTGATATACCTCACCAGAGAGGGGGGAGAGGCTGCATGGTAAACAGTCGCAGCTGGGCCGAGGAGCTCCAGGATATCTTTACACCACAGGCTGTGGACTGTTTCAGCGGAGGGCGAAGCAGATTCTCCAGTATCTCTGTGAGTGATTTTTCCTTTTTCTGCTTCCTTTATCCACTTTCATCTGTTATGAGAAATTACATGACATCTCTTTACCAGAAGAAAACAGACAAGATCAAGTCCAGGTGTCTGAGAATAACAGACTTCTGCAACATTTAGACAGAGAGACAGATGGATGCAAATAATTATGCAGGAAAAGAAAAATCTTCACGAGTTATTGAAGTACAACAGTATGAATCTATGGAGGATGTGCAAATAGCCAATACCTTAAGATGTGGACAGTGCAAAATGTTTTTAAGTGGAAGAATAACAACTCTATACATAACGTCAAATAGAAGTAAAAGTTAATGAAACGCATTGTCAATTATTATATAAAAAATACCAAACTTAAGTGGAAAAAAACATGATTTACAAACAAACGAGGCTAAAACAGACACTAACAAAACCATTAAGATAGAGATAAACTATCTCAAGTCAAAGAGCAAATGCTGATGATACAATGTGTTAACATAATATAAACTGCAGTCCTCTGCTGTGTCTGACTGTAAGTATAGTATAGTATAGTATAGTATAGTATAGTATAGTATAGTATAGTATAGTATAGTATAGTATAGTATAGTATAGTATAGTATAGTATAGTATAGTATAGTATACTAAAGTATGGTTAGGGACTGTGGGATTAGAATGGCCTGCAGAGATGCTGGATGATGGATGATTCAAAATGTGATTATTAATAATCCCACTGCTGCATTGTGACACAGCAAAACTAACTGTGTGCGTGTGTTTGTGTGTGTAGTGAGTGGGTGTGTGTTTGTGTTTTTGAACGCACGTGTGGGCATGTGCACGTAGACTGGGGCCGGGGGAGCCGATTCCTTTAGGAGCCAAAACAAACAAGACAACGTCTAATTAGAAATTCACTGCTCCGCTTTGGGTCGAGACGCAGACGCCATGACGGTGTGTTGCTCCAAAGTGCTGAGATTCATTAGGGGAGGTTTCATGGATCAGCTGCAGCCTGTGTAATTCTTTTGTTTTCCTCTGCTGCACACTCATTTATTTATCTGTCACCTCTTATCAGGACTCAGCTGGAAACATCTAGTTCTCGAATTCAGCAAGATAGCAAAGAGAAACCAGGAGAGCATGAGGAAGATGGAGGAACAGAAATCAGATCAGGAGCCGTGGCGGCACTGAGCAGCTCCATCTCTCCCTGTCCTCCTTCATTTTTCTCTTCTCCTCCGCTTCCGCCTCGTGCTACTCTTTCCTCTCCTGTTCCCACATTACTCCCCCCCTCCTCTCTCTCATGGCTCTTTCTTCCCTCCCTCCCTCCCTCTCCTGAATGGAGCTGCAGTATATGAGAGGGTCTCCTGGGTCTGGCTTCACTGCAGTGTAGAAAAGGGCTCGGCGACTGTTTCAAGTACGATGCGCTGAAGGATGGTGCACCAGGAGAAACGCGTTTACCAGGTGTGTGCATTTGTTCCTTGTGTATGTGGTTGTGTGCCATTTGAAGGGTGTGGCATATGAAGCAAAAATATTCCCAGGTATACATGATGGCTCCATCATGGGTGTGCTGCTGGGGATGAATCAGCCATCCTGACGAGTGCTTGTGTGATTGTAGAGGGAGTGCATGTGTTTTCATGTGATATTTATCGGCTCATCACGGTGTTTTTACACCTTCTCTGTCAAATCAGCAGTGAATCCATCCCAATAGGATTGGTGTCTTTGTGAATCACTAGCTTCTTTCTTCAATTTTTCATAGAATAATTCTATAATCTATTGTAAATTATAGTGACAATTTTATATTCCATATAGTGGATAAAATAAAAATAGTGTGTGTGAAACTGTGTTTGTGTGTGTAGACAGCCGGTAAGGAGAACATTCGGTTGTCTGAGGAGGAGGAGCAGGAGGCACTGCGTTGGCTGGGTCAAGGCGATCAACTATGATTTATGTTCTTACATCACAATATCATATAATGATGAATCACAGTAAGGGGTGTGTGTGTGTGTGTGTGTCTGTGTGTGTGTGTGTGTGTGTGTGTGTGTGTGTGTGTGTGTGTGTGTGTGTGTGTGTGCGTGTGTGTGGGCCTGTCTTGAGGTAATTTAGAGAGAGAATCAGGTCACATAATAGAAACATCTCCATTTTTGCTGGTGTTATACAATGACTGTTGGTGATGAGGGTGTGTTTCACAGACACACATACGTAGGAAATGTAGGAAATGTAGGAAATGTTGGCATTTGGCACAATCCCAGAATACAGATATACATTTCATGGTGCCAGAGGAGAAAATCCTGCTGTTCTGAAACATTTATTTTTAATTTGACTAAAATACGGTGAGACTTTGAAGATCAAACGGGCCAAAACAATTCTGTATAGTCGACAGAGACGAACCAGACGGCATTCACAGCTGAGATGAAGGGAAAATGATAGATCCAGGGAAGGATGTAAATTAAAGAAGAGGAGGAGGAAATGTTTCTGGAAACCTCTGGATGCTGAGAAGTGACACACCATGCCTGCAGAAAAATATGAGAAGAGGACAGAGGTAGTGTTGAGAAATACAAGAGCAGAATGACACGGCATCTTTAACCAGTTTACTATGGATACAGTAGCTGCTGTCTTCATGATGGATAAGGTAGCGATGGAGAGAACAAAATGACGACTTAGAGCAACTAGAGTCCAATGACCTTAAAGATTTGTAGCGGTTACAAGGAGAGAATTGTGGATTTCTTCCCTGTAGACAGAAACAGACACATTGAGAATATAAATGGACGATCACTGGACAACAGGATATTTTTTTTTCTTGTTTTGGTCTGATTGTGATTGTACGAGAAGAGCAAAAGCTAATTATATGCACTATACTGAATCTCTTTGTTGAAACATGATGTTATTGGTGCATTTCCATAGTCATCCATTCACTCCTGAGCGCTGTAGTCCTATCCCAGGATGCACCAGGGGTAGGAGACATCTTAGACAGGTTGTCCGCAGGTTAACAGTCTAGAACATAGCGAACACAGAATGAACTAGAATGGCACTCAGGACCTACTCCGAGGTCCAATAGCCCTCTATAAGTCAATCAAGCTGATTTCGTCATCAAGGTCCACAAATCATTCACTGGGAAATCAGGGAAAAAATGCAAGTTAATGAAAGTGAACACATTTCCTGGATCTGCCCCCTGAAACAGTTCTTTGCTAACTCATACGGAGTCCTTCCACCAAGTATCAGGCCAATCTGTTCAGCCTATTAAGCAGAATACTAACACCTACAGACAAGCACAAATGGAAACATAGCCTCTTTGGCGGACGCATTAAATGCATTAAAACTCACATGTACCTGCGAGCAAAGGCAGAGTTTCTGTGGGACTGTGGTTAGGAAGTCAGACCATATGATTTGTCTGATGGGCCTTTTAAATCAACATATAAATGTCGTTCTTTACTGCCTGTATAACAATGAGAGCCCGGAAGGTGATTTGTTTTTCTGTGTATGGCTGTAAAATGTTACGAACATGGTTAAGTGATTAATAAGAGACACAATATAAAAAGAGAAGAAGTCTAAGTGCTGATGTCGGCAGCTTCTCTTTAAGCTTATGGAACAGAAGACAAGAAGTCTCTTAACCTACTTTATAATGAACTTAGTGTAGTTAAGATGTGTATACAGTCATAATGACTGCATGGATTATCTTCATGTGATCAGCAGGAACTTGGCTTGTAGTATCTGTTTATCTACACCTTTCCCTCTAATCCACATTCATTCCTGCTCCATATTGTGTTTTCATTCCATCCTCCTTTCAACCAGATAGTGCTTTTGGTACCACACAAGTATGAATAGCCCCAAATCTAAATATCAATTTACACACTCATCTTGATAATTTCCTCTCACGAGTATGTCCCACTTGATCAATCAAGCAGGGATGGAGGAGCAGTTCAACACTTTGAATAAATCAATGTTCTTTGTATTCATGCGTTTTCCTGCGTTTCTCACAGGCCCAGAGAAACGAGAGAGAGTCCATCAGGCAGAAACTTGCCCTTGGCAGTTTCTATGACGACGAGCCTGTCATCTACACCAGCTGCAGCAAAAACGGCCCATCCTCCCGGTAGGTTTGAAAAAAATGAGTGTGTGTGTGTGTTACAGTTTGATTAATAGAGCTTTTTGAAACAATATTTTCATTTCACATTTTACATTTGACACTGGAGCTCTAGAAATATTTTATTTTAGGAATAACTGCACAAAAACAGTGATATATTCCCTACTGTAATGCATTATTAGTTAACAGGATATAGATTTCATATATTTAAAAGCCCAAGTGTAAAACCTTTAGATTGTATATGCGTCTTGTATAAGTAGCCTTGTAATTTAGAGATTCAATGTAATACTTACTCATCATAACGACAAACCAATAAATAACAATTAGTTTAAACCAATGAAAACCGTGTAACTCCTCCTTTGGCATATTAAATATTTGCAGATAAAGTGAAATATCCCATTTATGGATAAAGGACTTCTTCATTTAAAAACAATTAAAGAGAGTTATTATTTTATTAATCCTTAAGGTAATTGTTCTGCAAAATCTTGCTTGAGAGTTACTATAAGAAAGGATATTATATCAATAATGAGGAGTAAAAGCGGACAAGTGCCTCAATATATAACAACACAATTGAGATAAGTTATAAAAATATAAAAGAATAAACTGGAAACGAGACGAGGAATTAAAAAGCAGTATTAGACATTATCAAATGAGATGCAAATATTGCACATGATAATGAACGCGTTAAAGGACATGCCGTTGATATAATACTGTGCGTAAGTAATATAGCACATATAGCACACGATGATGAAAGAGTGATATTGGACATGACAAAGCCGACAATAGGACAATTTTTCTTTCCTTGTAAAAAAATGGAACTTTCGGAAACACGTTACCGGAGCCCTGTTTGACAAATCCGAGCAGTTATTTAACAACCATGAGAGGGAGCTGTTCAGCAGCTCACTACATCTAAAAACAGAGAGAAAATGACCAGAAAACCATTCCTTGGTAACTCAAAGATCATCAAAATAAATGTCAGAGGATTCTGTGGAAACTGGTTCATGAGGAGATGAGGTACACTGGGAACCAGTAGCCACTGGAGTGATGGTGCAAAAGTGAAAGTGAAAGGTTTTGTTTACAGTCATGGAAAGGGGAAATTACATTGGATTGAACAATCACTGATTTACTCTCCCGCAAAAGAACAAAGACGCATGGAAATAGTGTGGAACGGGTGCAGCACAGAGGAGGTGGCACGATGGTTAACCTCACGTGTGATCCGTCCCTGAGGCAGAAACTAACGTGCCGCGGCCTCATGAATCACACAGAATAAGAGAAGTGTCTCACGCCAAAATGAAATATTTCCCAATGAAATATTTCCCAATGTAAAAAGGACGCTACAGACTGCAACAAAGAAATAGGAATGCAGTGATGGTGAAATTCTGGGCTGATGTTTAACAGTATATGGTTGATACAGATGGTCAATGTATGGCACTCATGCAGTGCACCGACACAGTCAATACCAATACATCCATCCAGTAAATGGATTAATTTTTTTCCTGTATCTACAATAAAATTGCAACTTAAATAATGTTTAACAAATACTTTTTTTTTCTCAAAATAATACAATGCATCCTAAAGCTTACAGTCCCAAAAGGTAAACACATAAATCAGATGTAGAATCAAAATGTGAAATCAAACTGGAGAAAATCATTTTCATATTGGACAGATATTTCGTATGTGTAATTGAGGTTTGTGACGTCCACAGACACCTGTATACACACACACACACACACACACACACACACAGACACACACAAACATGGGCCCTCATGGTTCTACTCTTGAGGGGGCGTTTGAACGATGGGCTGTCCCTACATGGCAGTGGCTTCTATTTGAGGAAGTGCAGATGTATGTATATGTCTGTGAGTGTGTTGGAATGGTCCTGAAAGAAGAAGTGGTGCCAGATATGAGTCAGACACTATGATTGGTGGGGATGAGGTCATGTGATCTGGAGGTAAGAGTGCACCCTCTGGGATTTAGTTTGGGTTGGAAATTCCAACACCAGAGTGTCCAGTTAGGGACATTTTGTGTGTGTTATTGTTCTCATCCTAGTAATGGCTGGAGGGGAAGGTTACTTTGGGTTCTTAGGTTCTTTCAGAGTATCATGAGCTGGAACTCAGTGGATTGTGTTTTGAGCTGTTGGAAATGCTGAGGTTGAGGTTTCAATGGCGCCAGTATAACTGCTGTGATGACCCCGAGTGATGTTTGTCCCTTGAATTGTTTCCTTAAAGTGTTCAGTTGCTTTTCTTTTTGCGTGATGAGCTCACAGTAGTGACATGGCACCATGGCCAAAGGTACCCGGACACCTGAATATAGTAAAATGGTCTGTATTTACAAAGCAGCTTTTCTAGTCTTTACAGGACAGTTTTCTCAATTTCTTAATACAGTGCATGTATGTGCACCACTTTCTCTATCAATCACATGTCGTGGGGGAAGGTGGGATTCAAGGTCTGGCCCCAAGGGCACTTCAGCAAGCAGAATTGAACCACCGAACTACTGGTTAAATGATGTCCCACTGTACTTTCTGAACAACCATTGAACAAGTCGTTCCAAAACTACAGCAACAAACATGCTTCTATAACACAAAAAAAACAACACAAATATTCCATCTTTGCAACGACAAAACAGTATGATTCGTCTTGTCTTACTGTACAAACTGACTCGGACAATTTCATGTGTAGCCTGGCAAATGATGAACTGGAATGTGGAGTGTGCTATTATTCTGTTAAAAATCCTACAAATGCTTGAAAATCTTTGACTGATCATATCAGTCATTACCGGCTTCTCCACTTTCCACTCCTTTCTTCATGATAAGTGACCATGCACAATTTTGTCGGATAACTTTTTTCGAAACATCATCTTCTTGAGGGTAAATATAAATACTTAAATTCATACCTGATCTTACATGGTACGGTATCTGTCTTTTGAAATGTTTGTTTGTTGTGTGTGAATAAAATCAATAATTTTCCCAACAGGTTTCATAATGACTCAAGCTTTTTGAGCGACAGTGACTCAACACCGACTCTCTGGTGTTCTGTGTGTTTCTCCTCAGGCTGCAGGGCGGGGTTAACCTTCAGGTGTGTTTTGTCAATGACAGCAACAGTGACAAAGACAGCGATGCGGAGGACAGCAGGACCGAGACCAGTCTGGACACACCGCTTTCACCTGTGGTACGCGTACTGTTTCGACCCGTCCCACACACTCTCATTAGTATTTATCATCACAGAGAAGCCACATTTGCCGTTACATCATCATGTCACTTACACCACTTCCCCTTCCAGAGCAAGCAGAGCTCTTCGTTGTCAGACCGGGACACGGCAGAGGAGGACTCGGACCCGTTAGATGACTGCAGCGGGTTCTGGCGGGTGCAGCGGAGACTGCAGGAGGAGGCCAGGGTGGCGCTGGCCCTAGCTCGACCCATGGCCCGCATGCAGGTGGAGGTGGAGAGGCAGATACAGCTGCACAGACGCTCGCCTGTGGCTGACATGGTCAGTCAGTTAGAGAGAGAAACACAAATCAGTGCAAAATAATACAGTCAACACAACACAATAAATGCATGCTCTAACCTAACCCCTAACCGTATCCCTCACACACACAAGATCAGAAAATCTGATTGTTGATCAACTCAGGATGTTTGCAGACCCAGGCACAAACATAGATCCAGTTGATCAATACTGAATAACTAAGTTTTTGTCTTAATTCTGGCTGTGGTGCACAATAACATAAACAGCATTTTCCTCTCTCTCTCTCTGTTGGTGTGTTCACATATGCAGCTTCCCCATTTGCCTCACATCAGCGAGTGCTTGATGAAGAGGAATTTGAGGCGAGGGGACATGAGGGACATGAGTCTCGGACAGCTGCAAGTCATCACAAATGACCTACACTCACAGATCCAGAGTGAGTAGAACAGATCATCTGGAAGACGATCGACAAACTTAACAAATCCCCTGTTATTACAAAAGAATTCTACTGTCTCCCTGCTAGGTTTGCATATTATGTGGGCCGGTGAAAACATTTCAGAATTGAAGCAGCAGTTGATAATCAGCAGCAGTTTTAACTTGACCCTACTGCTGAGAAAGTATCTTATCCCCTTTTTATTTTAAGGTTACTGAGCTTTATGCTCTTTAACTGTCCAGGAACATCAAATGAGGCTTCAGATATTTTAAAGAGTTGAGAATCAATCAGACTTAAAAACCTGACAAAGGAAAATTTAAAAGTTTATAGTTTTTCAATGCATTTTCAAAGAGCAGAGTAGAGTAGAACTGTATTGTCCACTAAAGTGGAAAATTGTCTTCTGTTCACCAATTAATGAGCAACAACATGAAGACAGATAAACAAGATAGAAACAATGACCGACATAGAGTCATAGAAACAAGTGACCACAACAGTAAGTTAAACAGGCACATCTGTGGATTGGATGTCACTTGGAGGAGTTGTAAATACTTATGGTAAATGGAATGAAGGAATTACATGTCTGATCTGACACAGGTTTGAATGAAGAGCTGGTGCAGTTGCTGCTTATGAGGGATGAGCTACATGTGGAGCAGGACGCCATGCTGGTGGACATAGAGGACCTCACCAGGTGAACATCTCTCTCTCTCCCGCCTGTCAAATTCTAACAAGTAATCTGTGTTTGGACATTTAGTGGACGTCCATGTGCTGAAGTCTTATTCTTGTTTTTTTGCGACAGGCACGCTCACAGCTACCATCGGCAGCAGGCAGACAAAACTATCTCTAAATAAACACATCGCCCGGTCCTCACGTGTGTCCGTCTGCACGCCATCCCACCGTCACCAGTGTTACTTATGAAACTCCATCTGTGCTGACTGTTTCTGAAGAGCCGATATAATATGTGTTGTCAGGATGTTGTCACAGGCCAGATGAGGGGGCTGCTTCCAGTATGAACCCAGCTGAGTTTGTGCAGGCTTCTCACTTCCACCTCGGCATGATTAACCAGAGAATATTTCACAGATGCTGGGGAAACACTTTGACCTCATTCCATCCCCAACACTGATTTACCTCTTTATGACTTTTGCACAGTACACTCATGTACATGTATGTTAGTGCAGTGAGGGAGAGGAAACGCCTGCACACTTTATTTCTCACTTCTCTCAGAAAGGATAATGACTTTCAGGGACATGAAGATCAGTTGGACTTTGTATTTCCTTTATCTCTATAGTGATCACAAAGATGTATCCATTCTTGTCAATGTATTCACTTCTTTCTTTCACTAGAAGCACTGTCATCACTTTTTAATTCACTATTAAACATCTATTGTCTGAGATGTTGCAACAGAAAGGATGAATATTTGCAGCTCGTAGCGTCACTGGTCGTCTAAATGCTTCACAGAAGTCTCGTAAAAATCCTTCCGACAGTTTCTAGCTTTAAAGGCTGTGTGCAATAAGAAACACATTAAGAGACAATTTTTTCAGACAAATTTGTATTTGTCAAATTTGGCGATACTTGACACAATAAACCAAATGAAGAGATGTCGGTTTAAAATGATTTGGGTGAAATGAAGCAGAAGGGAAGACAGGTTGACGTGAACGACCTCCAAATAATGAAAATATGCAATGGGATTTCTGTTAAACTGAATTTACCAATGCGACAAAAGGAAGTATAAGGTTAAATACTAATTATAAATTATAGTCTATATCTCTTTTATCTGTTTAAAATGTTTATGGACACGCAGTATGTAAATGTTAAAAGACTATAAGGATGAAGGACAAGCCCTGTGTGTGTTTAGGAGCTTTATAAGAATGTCAGTTAACACAAACTTTATTTCTCTTTCGTTTGCTCCATTGATCAATGTACTGTATAATGATTGTATAAAAAGATCCATTAATAAAAGCTTCAATGGTGTGAATATTGCTTGAGATTGAATTAGCATTTTACAAGTTCCAGCTTAATCTGAACAAGTCTATTTCCCCTTTCAAATCATATGCACTATGAAAGTGAGTCTGCTCTCATTCATGTATTCAGCTTTAGAATCACACCATTTAGTTTCTCTGCGTATTCACACTTCTGTTGACACTTATGTGAGAGGGGAACAGCTCTGACTGCAGGGACCAAAATAACAGTCGGTTACACTCAGCTAAGCTAAATACACACATTGAATTTGTATCATTGTCTAAATTATTTGGTTCTAAAAAGTAAAAATGGCATTTGTGATTGATGAAGTATAAACCTTTATTCAGGATTGAAACAAGGCCTTCCCATTAGTGAATAAAAAAATGCGCTTCTTACGTGAATATACAATATAACAATGGCACAGATGGCATCAGAATCCAATTTTATGTCTGAATTGAAGTGATTCAGTATTAAACCACATGAGAGGGAGCAGATGATAATTCTAAGTCACCGTAAATCATGTTAGGGTTGTTTTTTATCTTCTTGAGAGACACCCAGGGTTCTCCTAGACTCAGAGCCAGGACAGGATAGGAACTCCTACGAATAAACATATTTATTTGTAGTCTACTATATATCATATCATATTATATCATACTCTTTGTATATTCTTTGTATATATAAGTCTATATACAAATATTTATACATGTGTACATGTTATTATTATTATATTTTCTATTATTATTGTATATACTGTTGCTGCCATTATAACTATATACTGCTATTATATTGGTATAATTACTATCATATATAAATTTATATTATGTTATATTATATACTATATATACTGTACTATTCTTATATACTGTCTAACAATAACATTACCATCATATCATCAGTACTATTATTACCATCATCTTGCCACTGCACCTTATCTACCTATTTATATTGTGTTTCTGTTTTTATTCTTTGTACCTCAATATTTTTTTTTTTTTTCTATTGTATTGTATTTTATTGTATTCAAATATACCGGCTGCCATGACGACTTAATTTCCCTTCGGGGATGAATAAAGTAATCTATCTATCTATCTATCTATCTATCTATCTATCTATCTATCTATCTATCTATCTATCTATCTATCTATCTATCTATCTATCTATCTATCTATCTATCTATCTATCTATCTATCTATCTATCTATCTATCTATCTATCTATCTATCTATCTATCTATCTATCTATCTATCTATCTATCTATCTATCTATCTATCTATCTATCTATCTATCTATCTATCTATCTGTCTATCTATCTATGTATCTATCTATCTATCTATCTATCTATCTATCTATCTATCTAAACTAATCAAACACATTCCTGCAGAGGCCTTGAGGCTCTCAGGTCAAACAACTATGAGACAAGACTTTGGTTATTATATACACAATAATATAAAGATTAACTCCCAAATTCCTTAATAGTAAATGTGATGTAAAATATAATTGAAACACAAATAACTACTTGCCTGCTGGGTATTGTTGCTGGTTGCACCTCCAAAAGTATCTTTAAGTTAATTTTTTCATTAGAAGCTGAAGTCTCATTCGTATATTGACAGAATTAATTTTACAATTAAAAAAACGAGGGTAACAATGGTACCCAGAGAGTGCATACCTCCACTCATTGACCCTTTAAATTTGGCAGATAGTTTAAATGAAACTTTTTAAATCAAGATCTCTGCAAATGTTTTTTTAAGTTGAAAAAAACCCTATCTTGCCATGTTAAAGAAACATGATCTGCCCCCTGATCTGAATCTGCAACAAAATGTAATAGGTTCTTCCTTTATGTACCTATCAAACAAAAAAACATTCACACAGAAGAAAACATAAACTCCTTGACACCAGTGATCATTTTAATGATTCATAATAATGGTTAGGTTTGAAAGTTTTTATTAAAAAAGCAACCTTTACCAAATTTTTGATCCTTTACAAACTGTTGTCAATCAGTTTTTTTTTACTGTAACACATACTGTAAATAATAATAAATGTCTTTGTTTTTGACTATTGCACCATTGGTCAATCATCTTAGGCATTTACAGAACAACATACATGCTGCTTTCACTCTCCAACATAGAAACGTCAACAAAGAACAGTCACCAGTGTAAATCTGCATGGGAACCTCAGGATAGATGTAGCGGCTGTGGTAATTCCAGTTTCATCGAAGCGCTTGGTGGTATAGTGTGGGGGAAAAGAAAATGACACAGCCTTGACTTTGCTCTTTCATTTACAGTAGGGTGTGAATGTGCTGCTTAAATGTGAGGGAAATCCCTACATCATCCTGAGTATATAACACCATCAACAACATCTCAGTTCATTCAAAGTCACAGTTGTAGAAAACATGCCGATCACCAAGCTCTGTGAGTAGAATATCCACAGACTGAACAAGGCTTTACAAATTCAAGATTTAATTAATAACATCAGTTTTCTCTCTTCTTGACAGACATCCCTGCTGCACTCCTGCTCCTCGTGCTCAGCTGTCCTCTGTGGCACGTCGGCCAGTCTCTGCCGATGATGGGTAAAGGACCGGTGACCGACTCCTGCGTCTCACATGCACGGACGCTGCTACTGAACATCACTGATGTTCTTGCACAGGTACGCACATGAAGCTGAATGAAGATTCATTTCTGTATCATTATCTTTAATTCACAGATTTAACGAAACAGCTCTTTCCTTGTCTTAAAAGGACCTGTTCAATGGGACTGAATGCTCAAAGCGTGGTGTGGAGCTGAACATGGCGACTGATACACCATCTGTGTGTGCACCAAAGGTACATGATGAAAGCTCTATAAAACAAAAAGAATATTCTGAAATCAAAACCATGATAGTAAAACAAATAACAGTACAATATTCCAAAGTGTTGCTGCTTGTGTAACGCTGTATTATGTCCCAATACAATTCACTTTTGGTAAATATTCGGTAGCTTTGCCTGTACATTTTAATGCAATAATTAAAATGAACTCTGATTGTTCCACAGGGATCAACATGCACTGGAACCACTAAAGCAGAGTTTGATCAGGTAGGTCAAGTTGTGCTACTTTAAGAATAACTTAACCTATTCCCATCCTTAATTAAAAAGTAAAATATATTATTTCTACATGATGTTATAATGATTATTAAGTGTTATAATGATTGTGATTATTATGATTATGATTATTATATTGTTTGTTACAACACGTTGTCTTGTTTTGCTAGAAATCATGTCTGGAAAACATCGGGGAGGATTTGCGTCACTACTACAAATTTCTCGCAGCTCATCCGAAGGGTTTGCTTGAGCTAACTGTTCAGCTCAGAGTCCTCATGGAGGTAACTCAACCTGTAGTATTTTAGCACCACGTCCCATTCTGCTCAGATCTGTTTTTAATTAGATTTCATGTGAAAAGTTACAAGGAAATATAGTTTAGAGATGCTACAACCGAGAGGTTTCAAGTTGAATCTCCACAGTGCTAATCCTCACAACAGCAGCTCTTGTCCTATTTGTCACACAGTTAAGTGATAAACGTGAATCCTTTGCTCCAAACAGAACTGCTTCCCGTGGTCTCTGTCCACAGACTTGGCCTCAAAACAGGTAAGTGATGCTTTTCACTGACGCAGACTTGTTGAAATAACATGTTTATATTGTATAACTGTAAAAATCCTTCCTTGTCATCCTTCATCAAGGCTCCTACTGACAGTCCGAGCACCTTCGATGAAAGACTGAGCCTCTGCAAAGTGCTGAAGGGCTTCCACGTCCGCACCATCACTATCAACAGGGCCCTCGGGTACATGAACTCCGGGGAACACACTAAATAAATTCTCTGTAGTGCTTTGACACAATGAGAGTTTCAAAAAGCTACACACAGGACCACTTTAGTTACATAAGCTACAGTAATAGATTGTGTCCCATTTTAGTTGTGAGAGAAAATACTATAACTTCTTAAAAGTGCCTATTTATTTTCTTATCTAATTGTTTAATTTATATCTTACATCAAGATGATGTGTTAAAGTACTTTTTTTAGAAAGTGTATAAACAGATTTTATACTATTTATAAAAATGTTGGGCTATTTATTTTCAACTATTTATTGTTGGTATTCACTTGGTTCTGAGAATCATGAAATAAAAATTGTTTTCTTGCATAAATCCTGCTGCTGTCTCGTTCATTTGTTCAATATTTTTACTTCAATTCCAGGAGATGTTTCACTTTGAGAAAATTTTAGTTACATCGTCACAGAAAGTATTGTTCACATTGAGTTATCCGGCTTTACTTCGTTTAAGTACAACTGATAAACAAAAATATAATATGTGTGTTTAGAAGGAAAGAACCAATTTTAATGATCCTGAATTCCTTAAGATTTGATTTTCTTTTTTTGCTACTAGACATTGAGAGCGTACCGAGTGTATTTAACTGGTTTCAACTCAACCCGAGCATCTAAGTCTTCTGAGAATCATTAAGCACCAACAAAATGCAGGAGGGTGTTATTGTTCATTTTGAAAACCCACTGATGATTATCAACAAGTTCAAGTGAAGGTTAACTTTTACTGTCATTCATCCCCATACAAATTAAACAGCTGAACAAAATGGTGTTTCTCACAGGCCAAAGTGCAAAAATAGTAACTACAAAGTTGTGTGTTGCACAGGACTTTTAAGTCGTAGTGATTTTTATAATAATTTATTGGAAAGCCTCTTAACGCTGCTTCTAATGTTATTGTTATAAAAGGGAAAAAAGGGATCATACAAATAATGCAGTATATTTATTTGATATTTAGTGGATATATAATATTTATTATTCAATATTATATTATTCAATTAATAGTATATAACTTACTATCAGGTAAATAACGTTAGTAAAAAATAATTGTATATACAGAAGGAATTGAGAGTCAGTCACAGTAAATATAGTAAGTGTCAGCTACGTCAAGTACTGCAAGATGAAAGTAAAACATTGTTATTTTGTATGGCTGAGAACAATGTTTTGAAAGTGTGTGTAAGCAGTGTGAGGTATTCATAAAACCTTACCAAAAGTGAAAACCAGGAGCACAACTGACATTTGTGGCTGCATGAGGTTGAGAGCGACCTCTGACGTTGTTACCACAGAAAACAGATGACACCATTTCCTGAAGTGGTGGATCAGAATCCCACACAAAGACACATATACAATACATGATCTTCTAATGTAAATACTGTAATATTGTATAGTCTGTATGTTTACATATTCTTATTCAGCGTCTTTTATATATCGTATTATAATGCACATGTTTTATAAAACCTTTTGTTTATTTACACTCATAAGTTTTTTTTCTATTCGTTGTTAATGTCTTGATCTTTATATATTGCTATTGTTGGCTGGAGCAACTGTAACAAAACCCAATTTTCCCCTGGGGATCAATTAAGTATTTTTGAATCTGATACATTTGGAGGGGAAAAAAAATGTAATAGCACCATTCTGGGATGTTACCACACTGTCACTGGTATTTCAGAAAGCCTATCATACAAGTTAAAATGTTATTAAGTTAATAAGCTAAGTTAAATCAAGTTTAGTTCGATTAACAGAGGGATGATATATTTGTTATTTTTTCAACAAAGAAATTATACCTACTTGATGAGTTCTTTGTTGAAATCAACCTACTTGATAAAAATATATTTTCACTGTATTATTATTGAATTATATTTCTTTTTTCTGGTCTATTGTATTTTATACCTTTAATTGATCTCTTGTTTACCTAATTCTGACAATCTGCTATACTGTGACAAGTGAACTTTCCTGGAATCAATCAAATGAATATTACCTTACCTTAATTTACCAAAGCATACCTTATTTGATCTTATCTTAGTCCAAAAGGCTCAGATCAGGCCAACAGACATTTGTCTCTTTGTGACTCATCCTCACACACGTTGACCTACATATAAAGTGAGAACAGAATGAACTGATAAACAGTTACAGTGACATCTAGTGGAAAACAGCACACACCACATGTAGATCAACCAAAGAACCACAATATAAACAAACGGTATAAACAGTCACGTGTAGCCTGTATAATATTATAGATGTATATAAACATGAATGAATAACTTTGCTGTCTGCTGAATCAACTAACACAGTCATATTGATGTGCAGTTTCCTGTGTGCTTGGTGGCTCAGACCAGACCAGGTGTGTGTGAGTGGCTCAGCTCAATCAGGGGAAGTGACTTAAACCCGAGCTCGTGTGTGAGCGCTTGTCTTCCAGAGCGTTCGAGCCCGAGGATGGAGCCAAACCTGCGGACAACCACTGCCTCGTCTCCCTGGTGGATCATCGTGGTCCTCATCTCAGTCTCCACACTCACACAGAGCCGGTTGGTGCAGAACACCAGCCCCACCTGGACACCCAGCTACACCTGGACAACTAACCCCACCTGGACACCCAGCTACACCCGACAGCAGCAGCAGCAGCAGAGCCCGGAGCTCGGAGCGAGGCCTCGGCCTGTGGTGCTCCGGTGCCACCCGGACTCCATGGAGGTCGTGGTGCAGGCGGACTTGTTTGACACGGGTCTCCAGGTGGACGGCAGACACCTGCGGCTTGGTTCGGACCCAGCAGCCGAGTACAGTGCGTGTAGCGCGGCCCCGTCAGGAGAGGCTGAATTCACCATCCGGGCCCATCTCATGGACTGTGGCACAAAACTCTCAGTAAGCTTCGTGCTGTGTTTCTGGACATCCAAGTGTGGGTGTAATTAGCCACTGACACTTTTATTAACATCAAGATAAAAATTCTGATTAGGAACTATTGATAATTGTAACGATAAACAATATTAATATATATTGAGGTTCTCATATGTTGCTATTGATGATAATTAGGGCCCGGACAGGCACTGACAGACGTGTGGCCCTATTGAAATTGTAAGGATTATCATTTTATTTTTTTTCAGGCAAATTAATTGGCTTTTTGAGGGCTTTTACATGCTCAAATTCTTACCAAAATTTGCAGAAAGTTAGAAAGTGTTGAAAATGTACGTATTCTGGAGGAATTTTCATTATTTATATTACCTGTTGCCCAGCTGTATATTTCAGACACTTTAGAATCAGCAGCTGATAAAATTACCAGTCAGTGTTCAGGTAATTAAACGTAATGTTGCAGAGTAGAAAATTCTAATAAAATGAACTCTATTCTTTTCCAGTTTACCAAAGAGAAGATCATATATTCTACTATCCTTGTCTACTCCCCTGAACCTTCCCCTGAAGGTTTGCATCGATTGGATGCTGCAACAATTCCAGTTGAATGTCATTATGAAAAGTAAGCACATTTAGACACTATGGGTTGGAGGCAGTTTGTTGCTGAGACTGAATCCTAAGAAAATGGGTTAACTTGTCTATTTCCAGGAGGTATGCTCTGGATAGCATTTCTCTGCAGCCCACCTGGATTCCTCTCGTCTCCACGACCTCGGCTGAGGACCAGATCGCTTTCAATCTGCGAATCTTGACTGGTAAAATGAGGATGTCCGTCGGAAGTATCTCATGAAACATTTGTATGAGAGATGCTTCACTTTGAATGACACAGTTTGCCATTTTATATTATTTTAGATGACTGTCAGTTTGAGAGGGCATCTTACTCCTATTTTCTGGCTGACCCCATTCACTTTGAAGTCTCGGCCAGCCTTGGTAACCACATGCCCCTGCGAGTCTATGTTGACCAATGTGTTGCCACAGCAACTCCTGATGCAGAGGCCAAAATAAAATATGGCTTTGTTGATCATTATGGGTGAGTGCCGTGACCACAGTTCACCCATTAAATACATGATTGCAGTTTAAGTCAACAGCATTTTAACTTTTTATTTTCCTTTGCTTCTACTACAGGTGCTTTACTGACGCTTACCTGACAAACTCCAGCTCCCATTTCCTACCAAGAGCTAATGAGCATCAGCTGAGATTTCAGCTGGATGCCTTCAAGTTCTACCAAGAGCCCAGCAACCAGGTTGGATACTTTTCCTGTCTGTTGTTCTATCAAAGTCTCACTCCAGTAGTTTAATACCCCCCCCCTCCCTAAAACTTTTCTTTGTTTCTCAAAGTTACATATTTAAAAGGTTTGTCATGAAAAATAATCCCCTTATTTCCTTGAATGTAACTACACCTTCCTCATTTCCTGACTGGGATGTATACACTTGCCACATTTCCTGCCCTTGCTCATTAGCATTGCAGCCGAATACAAACGAAAAATATTTTTTTTTTACATTTGAAGAAGTGATCACCAGTTACATTAATTGTATTGGTTTTTGGCAGCAAATATCCATTTGATGCCTGTAAGAATAGTTTTACTGTACTCCACACTAATGTCGCTCCCATAGGTCTACATAACCTGCTACGTGAAGGCTGTTCCTGTCACATCAACTGTCAGCGCACAAAACAGGGCCTGCTCTTTGATTGACAACAGGTAATCTGTTATACTTTTGATTTTCAAAGTTAACTATGGTCAGTTAAGTGTCACAGTATAATCTAATTAGAAAATGTCCTCCTTGTCCAGATGGAGGTCGGTTGATGGGAATGACCAGGAATGTAGAAGCTGCGATATCTCCCACCGGATCGAGGAGCCTCCACTCACAGAGACCCCCGACACTATCCCCAGCTCCCAAGCCTAGTCCAACATGATTCCACAGGAAGGTTCAGTGCAGAACATACCCGGACAACCTCCAGCCACTTACATGCGCCTGAGGCCACACAACAAACCTCTTCAATGCTCTGCTAGATTAATGGAGAGGAACAGAGCAGAAAGCAGGTGGGTACAACAGATATTACGCATACTAATTAACTTTTCAATCAATATATAAAAGTAATTCAAACTTGTGTACCATTTACATCTCACATAAAGACTCAATCCGTTTTCCTCGCCGCCAAAAATACATATCCCCTATGGACCCTTGATACAAACTAAACGGTGACATCTAAGTGATTGTTCGACAACACAAATGTTTTAATTTCAAGAGTGAATTACTCCATTAGGTGGTTTGGTTTTAAATTGTTCATTTAACTTTCAGTGCAGCTAAAAAAGCCTTTCACGTTTTTAATGACCCCTAATGTGATTCGTTTTCCAGAAAGAACTCTACAACTGGGACCCCTCACTGTGCTCCCATCCAGAAAATATGTATCAAGTCCAACAAATTCAAGAACTGTTTCACTAAACAAGACCTCCTGACACCGAGGGTGGTACACTGGAACATTAATTCCGCTGCTGTGAACGGGACACGCATCATATTTTACTGTCACCTGACTTGAAATCATTTTTCCTGGGAACTTTTCTTTCAAGAATTTCCAATCTCACCACTTTTATGTACTTCAAACTGTATTTTTGTTCCAGTTGTGTTTTCTGTAAAAATGTTAAACCCTTTTTTTTGTTTTGAATAACTGTTTTACCACATCGACCTGGTGCTTTTTCTTTTATCTGCCTCGTGTGAGAACACGATCATTTTCTCCATGATGTGATATTTGATCTTTACAAAATTCAACATCCTGTAGTTCATGGCCAAGAACTCGATATGGCCTCAGCAAACAATTTAATTTGTATTGGATTTTGAGCACTCAGACTCATTAGGCCCGAGCAGCAGAGGGATGCGTCGTGTGTTTGTGTGAAACATCCAGACGTCACCGTGTATATTCACCCAACACAGTACAGGATATTTTGAACAGAACAGTGGACATGCTATTAGGGAGTACTTCCCTCCATTACCACCCACAGCCTACTCATGTAGTCGTATAATTGATTAATCATTGTGAGGAATATATAATGGGTTCTAAAATGCTTGCTTTGCTTGCCACATCCAGTAAAATCAGACCAATTTCTTTGAAATAAAGCCCTACTGCTGCTATTCTATCAAAAGTATCCTTTTCGAGTATCTTTGTTGCTTCCCTCAGTTGTTAGTTTAAATAAAGAGTTTCGAGTTAAGAATGTGCTGTAAAACTGCTGGTTTAAATGTGTTGCTGTAGTCTAGCTATAGGTCTCAGCAAAAGCCCTCGGATACAGGGGCAGCACTTTGCACTTATAGAATCATATGAAGGCTATTAATCATCCGACATGGACGTGAACCCAAACATTGCAAGCTTTTAAGTGCTGAGCTGACTTGACCTCCTGATCCACATTAAGCAGTATTAATATTGCAAGTGGAAATGGATCTTTGTGCTGTTGCCAGGTGGAACATTTTAAGTTTAGTTGTGTCAGCACCACGGACAGTGCCCCTCGTTGTTTTCTATTCCAAGAAACAACGAGGCCTTTTAATGTCCCCTCCTGTCTTAGAATCAATCAGGGGTCATTTGTCAGAGCGTCCCCCGCGACTAAGCAATTTCCTGGGCGCCTGTCACATAATAAGCCACTGGATGTAATAACCTACTGTGTTTACGACTTGCTTGACGGCATCATTATGCCTGCTAAGTGCATACGAGTCCTGGGAAAACTGAAGTACACTTAGGAGTTAATACCAAGCTTGTTAGAGTATGTATGTGTACATTGCAAAGACGGTGCATATTCAGCTCACTGTGCTTTTGCGAACACTCGGTGTGGACTATTCAATGTGTTCGTTTCCCTTATTTGTTCCCTGTTTGTGCTTCCTGTGGTCATGCTGGGGCGCTACTGGTGGCTCTGCGTCAGCCTTCCATCCAGCGCATCTTCCAGCGAACTATCTTCAAGTGACTCGTCTCGACAGCATCCTGTTTATCCCAAACGTCTCTGCCAAGCCTCGCTGGATCATTTCCTTCTCGTTTTGAACAAACCAGCGATGTTTTTCCACCGATGCCAATTGATGGTGACGTTCACTGTTTGCTTTCTCCTTCGCACGGTTGTTTATTCCATCTTAAGATGCGGACTGAACATTTGCCGGGACGACCAGGTCTGCTGCCCGCCGGGGAACGACACCACCGGCTCCACCTGTTGCAAACAATCCGTGAATACTTACTACAGCATCGCCATGGTCACACGGAAACTTTCCGGGGTTCTCATTTTGCTTCTTCTCTTTGCTGTGGGATACTTTATCCAGAGGGTGTTGTGTACCAGATCCAGTCAGGTCACCCCGCCACCCGCCGGGCACCCAACGGGGACTACATCCCAAGAACCGCTCATAGAGGGCTGCGCCCCGGACAGCTCCATGGGTCCAGCTCCAGCAGCTGCCCAGCTGCCCACGTACGAGGAATGCAAAGGTCTGCCGACATATGAAGAGACGCTGCGGGATGATCGGAGGAGAGGACGGCCACAGACTTCTCTGGGAAAGGCCACATGACGAGGACCAAGTGGATTATACAGTACTACACATTTGAATAGTATTTTATATAATCAATGTGGATATATAGGAACCAAAACCTCCAAGGACGTTGTCTGGTATTTGCCTTCAGTCTGACGCTGTGTAAGAATTTTATTTGACGTAATATTGTATCCTTCATTGTTCCAGGCAAGGTGTCCAACCGAGTGTTCATGTTTGGCTTCATTTTTGGCAAATCTTCCTTTATTGGTGCAATAGCTTAAAATGTTGATAGATATAATGTTTCATAAATATCAATAAACCATAAATCAGACCAAGCTTGGGGTGCCAGCTCCCTTTGGTTATGCACCTTAATAAAAACTGAAATAGTAACTTTTTATTTGGTGACTGGTGGAACTGGTGGATCCTTGACAGAAACCCTAATGGGTTAAACCTTATAGGATCTTCCAATATTTATAGCTGCATATAATAGATAACCATGAAAAGGCTCCATTGTCAACATGAAAAGATCAACAACAAGGACCAAACCCGAACTTAAAAACGTGTTTCTGATTCACTTTGATTCACTATCTTTTTCAATATAGGCCTGAACTGATTAGTGAGATACCTACCACGAACTTAAGTGTGTAATGTACTTGCAGGAAGCAACATGAGATAATCGAAGTCTGTTTAATTATTGAAAGAAGATATGGACACACCAGTGAAAACCACTCCTTGTCGTACTCGACAGTTGTTTTGATACATCATGGCGTATTTTGTTTCGTGTGGTGTCCATGATACCATAACAATAGCCTTTTATTTTAATCAATGTTTATTGCAAAAGTCTATAGTTGCACTTGCGACTCTTATTTATGACTTCTTCTTTGTTCAGTTTATTGGCGGGCGATTGTTCTTATTTACAGACTGAAGCAAAATGTCACATCTCTTTAAATATCATTTGCCTTTGACATAGAGGACTTTCAATGTAAAACACAATTAACACATTTAAATAAATACAACTCAATGTCTGCTGCTTGCTTTGAGGTAGTGCACTTTATCCTTGATGTTGTCTTTCATCGCCCCGGGTTCTGATGGGAATTTGACTAGTTGGACCACTCGTCTGAAGGCCTCTTGGACTCCCACTCCCGTGGACGCCGAGCAAGGTTGGACGAACCAGTCCCGCCCGTGACACATCTTCCCCAGGTTGAACTTGTCCTTGATTTCCGTGACGGTCAGAGCTCCGTTCACGTCCTGTTTGTTGGCGAACAGAATGAGAGGACGTCCCGTCAGCTGCTCGCTCCTCAGCGTCCTGTCCAGCTCCCTGCGCGCCTCCTCCAGACGCGTCCTGTCCGAGCTGTCCACGACGAACACCACGGCCCCTGCGTCCTGGTGGAAGCTCCTCCAGTGCTCCCGCATCTTCCACTGACCCCCCACATCCCACAGGATCAGGGCGATGTTCTTCCCACTCTTTCTCGTCTCCAGCATTTCCACGTTGAAGCCGATAGTGGGCACGGTGCTGACACACGCGTCGTGCTTCAGTTTGTAGAGGAGCGTCGACTTCCCGGCGTTGTCCAGGCCCAGCAGGAGGACTTGGACCTCGGGTAGCTTGGATCCTCGAAGACCCATGGCGACGTGGAGAGGTGAAGACAATCAATTTGAGTGGGACAGTCGCATCTTCCCCTTCACAGTTCTCCTTTGACGCAATGTTTGCTTAGTGTGTTGCCCGGAGTTTAATAGATGAGCCATTAGTTCCACGCTGCTCATAACTCTGGTGCGCACAGATAAGGCGACACACCAGAGGGCAAAGTTTACACCTGAGGATATTCTTGGATTGTATGTGCTTTAATTGCCACTGTAAAACCAACATGTTCTCGATGCAGAGATTATAAAATGTTTGACATTTGCCTGAGATAGTCTACATATTCTGCTACTAAAAGCACATTGAAATTATATAAACACAATGATTTGGATTGGATATGATTAGCTGCAAACCAAAAGTTGTTATGAAATGAAACCACTGCATCAAAAATACTTCTAAGTCGAAATTAATAAACGTTAAATATGGTCTTTTCTTTCTCTTGACCAAGGAGCACAAGTATGAGATACAGTCATTAGTAGTTTCACATCTCGGTTCCATGATTTTAATTGTCAGCATCAGTGTGAGTGACAGGTAAATACGATTCACAGTTACAGCAATGAACAATGACTTCCCCCACAAAGAAAGAAACGCAGCTTAAGAGAAGTTGTGCTGGTCTCTACAATAAATAAATAAATGGATAAAGTGAGATTTAAAGTCTCTAAATGTGCATTTCAACAAACAAACACTCGTCCTCAGATCCCCCTGAGAGATTGATGTCATTCCCCAAGACTCACCCCCTCTTTTCTCTAAAACATTCTTAGGCTTTCTCACAAACAAATTGAGCCATAGACAACTGCTGTTGTGACCGGCTCAAGTTACTGTAACACATTCAAAGATGACGTATAAACTTGATCTGACCCCAGGTTATGGCATTCAAACTACCATCATTATTGCACAAATCTGTTCAAATGTAATACAAATAAAAAAATGCAAGTATAAAATGAATCGTACAAACGAAGGTTGAGTCAAATAAGACGGTGTATGGAAAATAAATAAAAGTTGTTCACACAGTCATCAAAGTGGACTGTTTACAAACCACTGGTTGGTTTACATAGCAGATTGGTTTGCTCGATACACTCAGAAGTATGGGCCTAAACATCTGCCGATACCAACTCCACATCTTTTATTTGATCTCGTCCACATAAATCTGAAAATACATTGTGTTTTCACTCCTATTAACGCATGTTTCAAACAAGGCATGACGCATGACGCACGGTGCCTCTCCTCGTCTTCTTCCAGTCCAACAATGAGCCATCAGACTAAATCAGTGATTCCCAGGGGTCAGTCCGACAACTCTTCCATGTCGCAGAGACGATTTAAATCCACCTCAACTCGTGGAGGCGCAACAGCACAGGAGCTGAAGTCATCCGCATCCCACTTCGCCAAAGCGGAATGACGCACACGGTGCATCCAACCATGGGGGTGCTTGACTTTACCCCCATCCATGAATTCCGTTTTAATTCCACTTCATTTTTTAAAAACCAATCCATCAAGATCTGGTCCAGTTCTGTCCCGGCTTGACCCACACGCCGCCGGTGGGGTTGTCCATCACGTACACCAGGCCGGCTGCGTCCCGGCGGCTCTGCAGGGGCCACGGAGGAGGTGCTGACTTCTCCAGAGCCCGGGCGGTGGAGCGAGGAGAGACCGACTGACCGGTCCACTTCTTCTGGATGTGAACCACAGAGTCGGTTCTGTGATACAGGTCCTCTGAGCCAACGCGGTGGAAAATCACTCTCGCTTCCATGGAGGATTTAGAGCCTTGCTGTCCCATAATGTCACCTCAAAATAAAACAACCTGAAGGGAAAAGGAAAAAACAAACCACTTTCTCTTTTTTGCTTATTTGAGAGTTGGCTGGATTACAACGTTCTTCCACTCCTGCCTACGCGCACTTGCCTCACTTATAAAGTGCCAGACCAATTTTAAATAACTAAATGGTTCCAGTAAAGCTGTTCTGTGACGCACTTGACTTTATCGGTAACAGACACTTGAATGTCGCGACATGGTCTCGAACATTTGGATCAGTCCGATGTATTCTGAGCACATGCACCTGCTGCAGAGCGTCAGTGAACCTGGCACCAGAGTGCGCGTCAGGCACAAGTGCGCCACCGTGCGGAGGCTGCAGCGGTGTTGAGTTGCTTTGCAGCATCATGTCCCGGGGAAGATATGTGTGTGGCCGGACAGTGGCATCCCAGAAACGCTCTGGAGACGTCATGTGCTAATTCTGATGTCATCGCCTAATGTCTGATGATTGTTGATCGCTCAGTGATTCAGGCCACAAGGCTTCTCAGAGTTCAGAGCCATGAATGGTAAAGATGTATTCGAATTCCTGGAGAAGTGATAGAAAGCAAGAACATCTCTTAGTTCTATACGCATGTAATCTTATTGTGCCCTTAAGCAAGGCACCTCAGCAGGTGTGTGTGTCAAACTGCACATAAATTGCATGGATTAAAAAGTGCAATATAGGCCTATAGTGGGAATAAATTAAACCAGATATAATCAAATTAGCTGAGTGTTGATATCCACATTTTCTGATGCTGCTCTCTTTTTATGCTGTTATTATGTTATGTGAATAATGTGTCTTGGGCAATATTTTAAAGTAATCTAAGGAGTTCTGAATTTGGCTCCCAAGTGCTCCTGTGACGTGTATAATGGAAAAATACAAATGAATCAGAATCTGAAAATGTCACCAGTGAGCATGCATTTACTAAAGCCACATCTTTTTCATAATACAAACTAAAGGTAGGAAACAGATTTCAGATTGAAGAGTTTAATATAGATTGTTTTTCCCATACAGAAATTCTCAACACATAACCGTCCCTATGAAACACAGACTGCATCTCAGGTTAACTTGATCTGTTTTATTATAAACTTCTGCTCATACACAGAAGGACAAAAAAATGAGTAGACAGAACACTGATATGACACATCCAGAAACTCAACAATAAATAAGGCCTTAGAGAAACCGTTCAAAAAAAACCAAAAGCTTCTCCCAACTGATGTAAATAAGGTCATGGTACACATTGTTAAAAACGGAACTTATAGTAACTCAGTAATGGTTTACTGTAACCTTCCTCGACAGGATGTCGATGACAGTGGGTGTGTTGCGTCTGAGAGCATATCATATTTCTGCCTATACTGGCACTCCAGCTGCAGCTGTGCAGAACACGATGTGTCATGTTTAAGTCATTTTCTCATGGCGGCAGAGACGTGCAAGCCTGTCGCACGTGCTCCTCAGGTCAAAGGCGCCCACCAGTGTCCATTGAAGCGTTTTGTTGGCGAACACGCATACGCCAAAGCACATGCCCTGATGCAGATAGCTCGAAGTCACTTCGCGTTAGCTCCATAATCAAGAGGTGAGGGTCAGCATCTACATACATTAAAACCCTCCTGAGGATATACAGTATTTACACTGGCTGATATGTAATAAGAATTCACCATTCCAAAAAAATAAACATCTGAAAGGAGAATTGTTTGTCAGAACTCTATGTGTTTGTGTTCATACGAGCGTGTTGCATGTTCCGACCCATTATCTAGCTTTTACGATTCACTGGTCTCGTGCAGACTTGAAAGGTAGCGTAAAAATGTACAGTTTCAGCCTCCATGACAAATTGTTTTAATGGTGATTATTCATTGGCGTGGGTGGTTCAACAGCCACCTATCAAGGGTGCATGGGACGGGTCTCTGACACTCAGTTAGACTATAAGTGTAGCATCAGATAAAGTTGGATAAAGGTAGGCATCCACTGGAGTTTTTTTTTTTATTTTCACAATTTTTCCCCAGGTCTGCCATGTGGTATGTTAAACAAACATTATTATCAAAATGCAGCAAGCAGTGCGTTCTTTGCAAATTATCGTCATTCTCAGTAGCTTCCTGGAGTTGCACAGTAACTCTTGCGCAGGCACTAGTTGGAGCCTTGTGTGTCGAAGCCTCCAGTGGAGCAGTACCATCCATGTGCAGTAAACAGTAGTAAATCAATCACAGTCTGTAGTGCGCTGGTTGAGAGAAAACCCCTGTGTGGTGTGGTGTGGGTTTGACCGGCGTTTAAATGCATCTGCAGTGTTGGAGAACTGCATTTCAATAGGTCATTAAGTTGGTAGATGGTCATTGGGTCTATAATGTATTTACACGTCCTCACCTCAATTAGAAACCTGCAAATCAAACAAAACCTTATTTTTAGTGTTTGCATGTGTTTGTCTGTATATACGTGTGTGTGTGTGTGTGTGTGTGTGTGTGTGTGTGTGTGTGTGTGTGTGTGTGTGTGTGTGTGTGTGTGTGTGTTTGTTTGTGTGTGTGTGTGTGTGTGGTGTAACGGATCGAGAGACTCTTCCCCCCACCGGAGTGTTGTTTAACAGCCGTCGCCGGATGATGACGTAGAGAGTGACGTCAAGCCTATTTATTGGTGGAGAATGAGTCGCAAGAGAGAGGAGAAAGCGGAAGTGCGGTGCGTGGCGAGAGCGGAGGAAGCCGGCAAAACAGCGAGACCACTACAGCTGAGGAAGTAAAAAAGAGGCAGTGGAAACCTTCGAAACACATTTTTCAAACCTTGGGACTGAAATTGAGAAGGTGGAGATGTCTGGCGGCCGCGGACACGAAGAGCTGTTTGACAGTATTTTCCTCGCGGATGAAAGGTTCCGAGGGGAGGGCTACAAGGAGGGATTTGAAAGAGGAAAATGCAGAGGATTGCAGGAGGGCCATAGACATGGGGCCTCTCATGGGGCCAAGTTGTCAACTGAAATTTCCTTCTATTATGGGTTCGCCATCACATGGAAGTGCCTTCTCCAAAATAAAACAGATGTCAAATCAAGAAAGCGTATAAAAACTCTGGAGGCTCTCTTGGGTTTAATCCAAAACTCTTCTCACAATGATCCACAGTCTGCGACACTACAGGAGGAAATGGAGAAGCTTCGGGCCAAGTTCAGACAGGTCTGCTCGATGTTGAATGTCCCAACTGACTTCAAGGATCACATCAAAACCTCCCAAGGGACTTCTTTCTGAATCACTCTTGATCGTGATGATGATGAGGAGGAGCTGAGAGGACACCTGCAATCCGAACATTATTTTCATCCCCTTTTGGATGTGGACTATTTGAGTTTTGACATTTCTATTTTTCTGGGACATATCCTGAAGTGGACTCTTTTTGTTGGAGTTTGTTTATTGTTTTTCGAATGGATCTAATTTATGTTTACGTCTCTTCATAAAAAATAAATAAGAGACCCATGATTCAATACTTGTACATGTCCTGTGTGTTTACAATATGTATAGTTAAAAGTCATATATGATATGACTTTTAACTATTTATATTTTGATAAGTTTCCTTTTGGTTATATGTGAGAATAACCTTTGTGTGGCTTAGTTAATTAATGTAAATAAATTATTGTCAGGGCTCTCCCTGGCTGGCACCCCAGAAAGAAAAAATAAACTACACAACTAGTAAACTTATGCCGTTAATTGAGTTGCTTTGTCACAATTATTTTTGAAACTACTCTTATTTACTGTCCACACTCCACTGCACTGCAGCTTGACCTTTAAAATGTGAATCATTGATTTCTTTAGGAAGAAAAGTGCAAAATCAATGGTACAAATCACAAATGATACTGACGAGAACCGCAGGTCAAGAGGTCATTGCTTAATAAAAGTGTTGGAGCTGTGGGCCAATAGTAGGTCAAGCATTATGCATACAATATAATGAAAAATGTACTATTACTAATAATAATCAACAATGAAAACTATAGGCCAACAAAAGGATTCTATTTTTTAAAGTAATCTAGGGAGTTCTGAATTTGGCTCCCAAGTGCTCTGTGACGTGTATAATGGAAAACTACAAATGAATCAGAATCTGAAAATGTCACCTGTGAGCATGCATTTACTAAAGCCACATCTTTTTCATAATACAAACTAAAGGTAGGAAACAGATTTCAGATTGAAGAGTTTAATATAGATTGTTTTTCCCATACAGAAATTCTCAACACATAACCGTCCCTATGAAACACAGACTGCATCTCAGGTTAACTTGATCTGTTTTATTATAAACTTCTGCTCATACACAGAAGGACAAAAAAATGAGTAGACAGAACACTGATATGACACATCCAGAAACTCAACAATAAATAAGGCCTTAGAGAAACCGTTCAATAAAAAAAAAAAGCTTCTTCCAACTGATGTTAATAAGGTCATGGTACACAATGCTAAAAACTGAACTTATAGTAACTCAGTAATGGTTTACTGTAACCTTCCTCGACAGACTGTCGATGACACTGGGTGTGTTGCGTCTGAGAGCATTTCATATTTCTGCCTATACTGGCACTCCAGCTGCAGCTGTGCAAAACACGATGTGTCATGTTTAAGTCACATTCTCATGGCGGCAGAGACGTGCAAGCCTGTCGCACATGCTCCCCAGGTCAAAGGCGCCCACCAGTGTCCATTGAAGCGTTTTGTTGGCGAACACGCATACGCCAAAGCACATGCCCTGATGCAGATAGCTCGAAGTCACTTCGCGTTAGCTCCATAATCAAGAGGTGAGGGTCAGCATCTACATACATTAAAACCCTCCTGAGGATATACAGTATTTACACTGGCTGATATGTAATAAGAATTCACCATTCCAAAAAAATAAACATCTGAAAGGAGCATTATTTGTCAGAACTCTATGTGTTTGTGTTCATACGAGCGTGTTGCATGTTCCGACCCATTATCTAGCTTTTACGATTCACTGGTCTCGTGCAGACTTGAAAGGTAGCGTAAAAATGCAGTTTCAGCCTCCATGACAAATTGTTTTAATGGTGATTATTCATTGGCGTGGGCGGTTCAACAGCCACCTATCAAGGGTGCATGGGACGGGTCTCTGACACTCAAGAGTTAGATTATAAGTGTAGCATCAGATAAAGATGGATAAAGGTAGGCATCCACTGGAGTTTTTTTTTTTTATTTCCACGATTTTTCCCAGGTCAGCCATGTGGTATGTTAAACATACATTATTATCAAAATGCAGCAAGCAGTGTGTTCTTTGCAAATCATCGTCATTCTCAGTAGCTTCCTGGAGTTGCACAGTAACTCTTGCGCAGGCACTAGTTGGAGCCTTGTGTGTCAAAGCCTCCAGTGGAGCAGTACCATACATGTGCAGTAAACAGTAGTAAATCAATCACAGTCTGTAGTGCGCTGGTTGAGAGAAAACCCCTGTGTGGTGTGGTGTGGGTTTGACCGGCGTTTAAATGCATCTGCAGTGTTGGAGAACTGTATTTCAATAGGTCATTAAGTTGGTAGATGGTCATTGAGTCTATAATGTATTTACGCGTCCTCATCTCAATTAGAAACCTGCAAATCAAACAAAACCTTATTTTTAGTGTTTGCATGGGTTTGTCTGTATATGTGTGTGTGTGTGTGTGTGTGTGTGTGTGTGTGTGTGTGTGTGTGTGTGTGTGTGTGTGTGTGTGTGTGTGTGTGTGTGTGTGTGTGTGTGTGTGTGTGTGTGTGTGTGTGTGTGTGTGTGTGCACTTGATAAAAGTCCAGTCCTCAGTGTCTTCTTCTGATGTTGCTGCTCCAAAGATGAGAGGGAAAAAAAAAAAGTAACAGAAAACACTGATTGCAACGTGAGCTCTAGACTCAACCTACTGCCCCTTCTTGCTGCTCTTGCCGGCTCCACTCTTGAATTTCACCACCATGACGGTAATGTTGGGGGCAGCCGCGGTAGAAGGACTGAAGGACGATGCTCTTGGCGCCGAAGTGAGGCTCGTCCAGGCGCTCGCGGACGAACCGGACGGCCTCCTCGTTGCTGAAGGCGTCCCACAGGCCGTCGGAGGCCAGGATCATGAACTCCGGCTGCAGTTTGTCCAGGTCAAAGGTCATGACGTCCGGGTCGGGGATGACCACGTTGAGGTTTTTCAGTGGGTAGTCCCCGAGAGAGCGGGACATCGCCAGGATTCCCTGCACTCTCCAGGAGCCGTTGAAACTGATGAAACCTCCTGGAAATGAAGATTAAAATGAATGAATGTGTAAAGACAATGAAAATAAATCACAGACTGTTTTGAGTCTTCGTTTGACCAATGAGAAAACTTCTGTCTAACTGCTGTGCGAGTGTTACGAAAGCTGAGTGTGTAGTAGCTACTGCTCTAAGACTCAATTGAATTGAGGTAACACAGGCTATCTTGAGAAAATCCTTTGATCACATAGATTAGGTATCTATTTCTGACACTGTGCTTAATACAATGCTGTACCTAAATAGACCAGCAGGAGACAGTCAAGAGCCCTGATAATCCTGCACTACACATACCTGTGCAGATCCAATATACAGGGATGTTTAGTGCAGGTGTACGCTTTACATTTCAGTATTTTTTGGTCCCCTACGTACCTGCCCTCTTGATCCTCTTGCGTTCTTTGAGCTGATAGGGTTTGTGATCATGTGAAAGTGCAACAGCGTTCCCGTCTTTGTCGCACAGCACGCCGCGAGAGTCTCCAACGTTGGCCACCGTGAGTTCCCTGTCCGACAGCAGCGCCACCAGACACGTTGTTCCTGCCAGAGAGACAGAAAGAGAAAAATTAAAGGGAAGGAAAAAGTAGAGGGCGCTGTTAGATTTAGACTTCTGGGAGCGTTGGCATCTGGTATATTTATTATGATTATTAATTGAGTTGCTTTGTCACAATTATTTTTGAAACTACTCTTATTTATTTACTGTCCACACTCCACTGCACTGCAGTAATATGTGATGCAACATAGGGCAGCTTGACCTTTAAAATGTGAATCATTGATTTTTTTGGAAGAAAAGTGCAAAATCAATGGTACAAATCACAAATGATACTGACAGGAACCACAGTTCAATAGGTCATTGCTTAATAAAAGTGTTGGAGCTGTGGGCCAGTAGTAGGTCAAGCATTATGCATACAATATAATGACAAAAAAGTACTACTACCAAACTATTACTAATAATAATCAACGATGAAAAACAATAAGCCAACAAAAGGAAACATAATCTCAAATTTATGCCGCCTACAGCAGCATTATGTTACAACACGACAGTCTCACACTTCTCAGTCTACACTTTGAGTGAAGTGCACGAAGGGATTCATTCAAGAGTTAAATGTCAGCCGGGAAACGAGAGAGAGAGAGAGAATATCATACAGGATACTGTCTGATTTGATTTGATAGCCGAGGAGCTATGAAGTACAGTGTCCTTTAAGAGGCAGGCAGCCTGAACGCAGAACGCACCAGCACTTGAAGGCATCATTTTAACGTCTCTGCTTAAGGTGAAGGAGATATGACACGGAATATTTCATGGTAATGTTGAGTGTTTTAAACGAAAATCTAGAAACACTCTGTAAGAAAGATATTTGTGTTTCTGAGATGCCTTTTCACATTTTAATTCACAACCAGAATTAGCGCCCCCACAGTTGAATGCCTCTGCCGACCTGAACAGTTTTAGTCCACCCACATTCTTTTCCATACTCACAAGAGGTCAACGTGACTTTGACTTTGGACCACCCAAATTATTGAGTTCATCTTTGAGTCCCTTGAGGTGTGAGATAACGCGTTTCATTTAGCGAAATGTGTGTTTTGTGAGGTCACAGTGACGTTGAACTTTGGCAACTAAAATCTGATCATTAATCTGAAAACCCACCTTTTCTACAAATGTTCTGATGCTGATTGTCCAACCCCCTCCCAACTGACCCCCCAACACACACACACAGCACATATTTCCCTCCCCACCACTGCCCTCTCCCCTCCTGACCTGCTTCGTCGTGGTTGACAGAGAGCTTGTCCAGAATCTCCCGATCCACGGACAGGATGCGTTGCTCCAGGATGCTGCCGTAAGTCGCGGCGCTGTCCCTCCTCTCCTTCTCGAAGGCCTGCAGCTGCTGCTTCAGGGAGTCGGGCAGGTGGGCCTTCACATAGTCAGCTGCAGCCTGGGGGGGGGGTACAGATGTTTATTTGCTGTCAAATGATTACAGGATTTTTTTGAGGAGAAGTTGAGAAAAATCTGCTTTTACGGCTGCACAAAATTATATGTTTATAGACATTTCATCACACTTTTAGATTAATTATCCTTTATAATATTGTAAAATGGGGATCTGTCTGCTGTGGTTGCCAGGTGATACGTTTCTATACAACTCTAATTAAGAAGAGTGGCTTTTTTCATTCCATAAAGCAACTGCTCTGCGCTGAATTATTGAACATCCTTTAGCCCACTTGCCCCCCCCCCCCCCCTTCACTTATCTGCTTCTTCTCTCATTTTCTCTGCCAAGATTTCCATTATGCTAATGTGGTTGAATGAAATGCAAAAATGGGGGAAATATACCATCTTATTAATATCCTGGTAGAAGCAGAATACATATACTCAAAGTTCATGTGGAAATTAGGACAGAATCGGGCCAATCAATCCACATGCTTTGCTGCAGTTTGATTTAGCAATTCTGCAACACAAGTATGTGTCTCCTTATGTTAACAAAGAATTCATTTATTATTATTTATTAAGTTATGCTCTGGTACCTTTTTCTACTTTTCATGAATATGATCATGAATTTGTGTTTCAATTAATGACTGAGCAGCACTTCCTCGATGATACTTTTGATACATTTGACTTTTTACAATAACTGAACTAACAACCACTGTGATTTCATTCAAAATGTTTATCCTGCAGCAAAGTGGAACAGGAAGTGAAGTACATTAGGGAACAAGGAGATGAAATATAATATGAGATTAATACATTACTTAGGATCATTAGAATAAAACCTCTTCCTGCTGCCCCGATCTTTAATTCCCCTTTGCTCGACAAATGCACTCATTCATTTCTTGAATTAGAAGAGAGAGAGAGAGAGATAGATAATTAGAGAGAGAGAGAGAGAGAGAATTAGCGAGATGGAGAGATAGACAGATAGATAGATAGAAAGGGAGATAGATAGATAGATAGAGCGAGAGAGAGAGAGAGAGGTTCAAGTGTAAATTTCCATTTGCAGTAAACATTTGAAAACACCAGTGTCTTTGCAGCTACAAGGCCATACAAATTTCTCAAATAATATTCAGCCCGAGGATTTAATAATGTGTATGTGATAGCTTCATAAAAAGGTAGAGTCAGTATGTGACTGTAAATTTTATTTTATACAGAAAAAGCAGAGTTAAAGCCTTTTAAAGTTGCAAACTGCTCACAGCTCCTGCTTCAGTAGCAAACTGTGTCAGTAAATCAGGATAAAAAGAGCTGCGGTATGTGCTGACTTTTACAATTCTGGGCCATTACTCACAACTAGAGATGATAAAAAAATAAATAAAGCTGTGTTTGAGAAGTTTCCTGCATAAGTTTAGAGCCAGAACAGACTGCACTGCCAGAGCAACCCGGTTTTATCTGCCCATATATTTGACTTGGCAACATCGCTTCACTTAGTGTGTTTGTGCGAATGGGTGTGTGTTTGTCTGCAGTTGTGCCAACCGGCAAACAAACACTACAAGCAAATAAACATTCTGAGCTGTTCACTTGAACATTTTTCCACCAACATTATTAACGTTGAAAGTCCTAGAGGCTAAACACAACTTTGTCAAATGAACTTTAACTTTATAGACTATAGACACTGATTTTCTGTTACTGCTCTGGAAACTGTTTATTACTGAGTATGTTTCCATATAATCATGATGAGTTCTGTGTACTGATGCTAATGACCCCGTAATAGCTGAAGGTAAATTTATTAAAATTTAATTATTAATAATAAATACATTTCTATAATTTAATTGAGTAAATTCAACTAAATAATCAAATTAAATTAAATTGTATCAATGTAATGTCAGATGGACCTATTACGTTTGAGGTAAAAAATCCAAATTTACGGTGACGACTGAAAGATGGAATTAAAATAAGATACAAGGTAAAGATAAAGGAATGTGGGATCAAGAACCACAAATGTGAATATAGACACAAAGAGAAGAAAGGGAAAAAACAGATGTCAGAAGAGAGAAAGTGTGAGAGAGAAAGTGTGAGAGAGACAGGAAGGAAAAATATTTGTTAATGGGACGGGAACTGAGTTTGTTGTCTCCCTTGCTCTCTAACTGAACACAACCACAAAAAACAAGAGTTTTTTGCTGTGTAAGGTTAAAACTGGATGCACATCATGTGTGACAGAGGAACAGCTATTTACAAACTTTTTCCACAGAGCAGTAAAAGTGCTTTAAATAAAACGAAAACAGGGTCTTCCCCCTTAAACAGTGCAGCAACTCTCTGGACTTGAGACAAATAAAGTCTGTACAGTCATCTAGAAACTGGGCTTTATGCCAGTCCCCTTAGGTTTGCAGGTTGAGGAAATATAGGTTGAATAAAAAATAAAATGTTGTGCATGAAGACATGGGCTCTAAATATGGAACTCAAGCAGTATTACACTGTGAAATTAGTCCAGAGCAGGAACCCCAGGGGACCTGGTGATAGTGACAGATGGTGCACGACATGTGGCCTGTAGGCAGCCATGAGAAACTACTGACCCTTGACAAGGCAAGGCAAGGCCACACACACGCACACGCACACACACACAGACAAACACACACACTCTTTTGTGATGAATCCCAAGTCAACTCCCTGGCAATGGCATGGAGGAGGTGTGCACACAAAAGAAGAACACAATGGTGGGGTGGGGAGGGGGAAGTGGTGCATTTGAAAAAGGGGGTGAGTATGAAGTGCTGTATCGCATGAGCCCCAATTCAAATAACTGTGTTCCCATAGTAACCAGCATCTCTATGGTGTCCAGCAGAGACTTTGTTACAGTTCTGTCATGACACTGTATATTCTGGAATGAAAAGAGACTGAAGACATATTATTTTAATATGGGGGGGTTTCTTTATTCCAGTATAAGAGAAAAGACCGTAGGCTTTCTCCAGGATGTATTTGTGTGTTCTGCCTAATCTGAATCAAAGCGATAATGAGAGCTATTGCAGCATCAGGTCTATAGGGGTGATGGGTCTGCAGTTTGTGTGTGTGTGTGTGTGTGTGTGTGTGTGTGTGTGTGTGTGTGTGTGTGTGTGTGTGTGTGTGTGTGTGTGTGTGTTGTAAGCCTGAGTAGCCTCTCCCAGTCCCGCAGCCTACCTCTCCACCGTGGCCGTCAAAAATCCCGAAGATCGACGGGTGGCTCTTGTTGGCGATGTCGGTGAGCACCTCGAACCTGTCCTCCATGTGGTCCCTGCGGCCCTGGATGGAGTACACGGCCACGTTGTTGTTCTTGAAGTCCCAGGTCTTGGAGAACTCGGCGTCCAGGATGCTGAGGCCTCCAAGCCGGTCGTTCTGCATCATCTCCGCCACTTTCCCCTTCACCATCTTCACGGCATCCCGGCTGGACTTGACGATGGTCTTCACCTCGTCCGTGTGGAAGAAGTAGCTCCACAGCGCCAGACTGATGCAGAGCAGGAACAGCGTCTCAGGCCTGAGGAGGAAATAGCGCATGATCCGACCCAGAAGAGACAAGAGCGTCATTGTGTCTCCTATCATCACACGCAGCCGAACTGTCCCTCTGTCCCTCTCTCCCTTTTGGCACAATTCACTCCATCCGCCCGGCGGGATCGTGAAGAATTCAAATCACTACCACGATGCCCGACCGGGGCTGGATCTCAACATTTACAGCGCAGCTCCGCGGAGGCCCGTCCTGTCTGCTCCCGGGACTTTTACGCACAGTGCGCGGCTGGCTGTCAGACACCGGGGCCTCATGGACTCGGTGCGATCGGTCCTATCCGCGGCCCTCTGCACATTCCCCGGGTTGAGCCGCTCTCCCCCGGCCCATTGTAGGATGGGGACACTCCGGGTAGGACCCACCTGGAACAGAGACGCGAGGGCCACCGGGGGGAAGGCGACTGTGGACGCTGCGGCTCGCTGGTGTCCTCCCTTTCCGCCGATGACCCCGTGTCTCCTCTCGGTCGGATCCGTCTCGGCTCGGTCTCTCCGCATCAACACGAGCCCGACAGTCTCTGCTAACACACCTCCATTCCCGATCCGCGTCAAAGCACCGAGAGACAGCCGGCGCTGAACCGGAAGTGGAGGGTGGTTGAATCAATAAAGCCTCGTCAACGCACCGTGCTGTACGTGGGTGCGCAGTTGAAGGACTTTATTTTGAAAGTGCAAAGCGGATGTGGAGGGTTTTGATAATGGCCAACTTGAGACTGCTCATTTTCTAACAGCAGTCGGCGCTGTCGGGTGTGCGCTGCTGCAGACCCGTAGCACACACAAGCAAAACCGTTGCGCCAATGGAGTTGGCTGCGGAATCATACCGTGACGTCATACGGTATAATCCTGCAGAGCATGCTCTTAATAAATGTGGATATCTATCTATCTATCTATCTATCTATCTATCTATCTATCTATCTATCTATCTATCTATCTATCTATCTATCTATCTATCTATCTATCTATCTATCTATCTATCTATCTATCTATCTATCTATCTATCTATCTATCTATCTATCTATCTATCTATCTATCTATCTATCTATCTATCTATCTATCTATCTATCTATCTATCTATCTATCTATCTATCTATCTATCTCATGTATTATTACCATCACACAAAATAGCACAATAAAATACAGTACAATACAAAATACACACATATGATAGAAATATTACACATACAACAAACTTTCGATACAAAAATGCTGAATTGTAACAAATTATTAATTACCGAAAATAAGTGCTGCAGAGGCTGAGCCACTGTTGAGGGCTGGCTTAGAAAGATCTTTCCACTGAGCAAAGCCTTTCCCCTAGTGGTTGTTTGAAGTAATGTAACTCTGGTCCGCCCATCTTCTTCAGTCAGCAAGTTTGGGGGTAGATACGTTTTATTATACAAGTAAAAATCTGTTAGAGGTGTATCTGAAAAGAGTGACAACAGAACAAATGGAATATTTAAAGGATCACAACAGGACAATTCATATACATATGCATACAAATATATATAAATGTATATACTTGAATATATATTGTATAGAGAGAGAGAGAGAGAGAGAGAGAGAGAGAGAAAGAGAGAGAGAGAAATGATGGAAAAAGGATGCATTGCGTTGCATTGCGTTAGTAACACTGTTATGTAACGTTTTATGGTACGTTAAATGATGTTATAAGTAATAATTTGATGCAACATCATGTTGCGTTACGTAACATAATGTTGCAATGCTTATGTTACACTGTTCTGTTCTGTTAAATGACGTATTGTTCATTAATGTTACATGAAGTTAAATCTTGTTAGGTTTTATATGTGTCTGTGGGAAATAAATCAGAGTAAATGTCAGAGGTTGAAACTACATCCAACACTCATTGTGAGACATGAGGTTCTGTTCAGTGCGGCTGGGTTTCAATGATCTTTACTGGTTATTTGGATTTCTTAGATCAAGGGAAGTGAATGTTTGGATCAATGTTACCACGCCGCCTGTTGGGACATTGATCCTTTTCCCACTGGGTGTAGGGTGATCCATTTTCTGCTTTTGAGGTCCTGCCAAATAGTGTGATCACTATGAGATGCAGCCCTCGGTAACTCCATGATTCATTACCAATAATGTCTGAGCTTGTGCGTGTGTATTCAGCATGTCTGTGCACGCATGTTCTGTGGTTATGTGTCTTTGTTCGTAACTTTATGTTGTGTACTGTTTGTGTACAAAGCAAGCATGTGTGTGAGCAGCACCTCAGCGGCGTGTACACTCTTGGGCTCTGGAATAATATCCCATATCACAAAGAATAATGTCTTGCCTTGTGCACAACCTGCTTTATTTCACATCCCTCAGGAGTCATGTAATCTGTTCTTGCCAGCCCAGCTACCTCCTAATATCCCCTGTTGTTTTCTGTCCCTTGTTCTGTCATTGGCTTGATAGTGCAGCACTTGTTGTACTCAGGGCAATATAAGGAAGGAGGTGAGCTGCATACATCAGTAGTTGAGGAGGATGGAGTGAAAACCCAACACCATCAGCAGGTAAGAGGCACTTGTTGTTTCCTAATACATTATAATCTGCAGTAGAAACAGCCGTTTGCACATTGCTGCACCTGTTTTGTGTGTTGTCTTCTAACTTCCTCTTTTTCCACAGCACACTGTCCGAAGCTCTCACTATGTTCTCCACTCGCCTCATCTTCCTCACGGCTCTCCTCATGGTCCTGATGGCGGAGCCAGCCTCCAGTGCCAGGACCACACGCAAACCTCCAAGCAGCAAGAAGCCCCCACGAGCCGGGAGCAGTGGTGGAGGTGGGGGTGGAGGTTCTGGACGAACCACCACCTCTAGCAGCCAGAACACGGAGGAGACCACTGAGTCTATGATGGACACTTACTCCCTGTCCCCATCAGACAGCACCACCTACTCTAATGAAGCTTACTCCACCGAGTTCGCCACAGACGGCATAGCTCCTCTGATTGCCGACGGAAACTTCACCCTCGACTACAATGAATGCTTCTTCAACTTCTGTGTGTGCTGTCCACCAGAAAAAGGCCCCGTAGGGCCCATCGGAGAGAGAGGGCCACCAGGACCGACAGGAGAAATGGGCCCTCCAGGTAAGAGAGCTCATGAAAATCAATTTTTAGATGTCAGAAATTGTCCTTTTTTCCTCATCTTCTCTTTTTCCAGGGTTGGCAGGCGTGATCGGAGAAACAGGGCCAAGAGGGGCACCGGGACTGGCAGGACTACTCGGAGCCAACGGACTCAATGGCGATTTAGGTACTCTAAGGCTGAACAGAGAGATAGAGAGTTCTTGAATAAGTGTCTCTGCTTGTCTTTCAATATTTCCAGTATTCTGGTTATGTCGCTTTCTACTCTTTAATTATCAAAACTAACACAGGTGAAAAAGGTGATCAAGGACCTGCAGGAGTTTCTGGTATCCCCGGGATCCCAGGAAGAGCAGGAGAAAAAGGTAAATAGAATTCAGTGAGAACTTCAGTAGAAATTGTTCAGTTATTACCAAATCTGTTTTAATCATATGAATAGATACATTTTGCATATGTACATGAATATATAAATGTTTTTTCTCATTAAAACATGTTTCCTAAAACTAACATAACTTCTCTACATAGGTGATTTTGGCCCAAGAGGAGAGAAAGGTGAACGTGGCTTAAGTGGTCTGAAAGGGGACCCGGGAGAAAGAGGAGAGCCTGGCCTGAATGGGACTAAGGGCAGCACCGGCCGAGAGGGGCCCATGGGTCTCCTGGGGATCTCTGGGACAAAGGGTCAGAAAGGTGAACAAGGACTTTCAGGCGCAGGTTTACCGGGTGTGAGAGGAGAGAAAGGTGATGTGGGTGAACTTGGGCCTCTTGGTCTAAGAGGTGAGAAAGGCCCCCCAGGAGTGAATGGAACTAATGGTGAAAAGGGAGAGAGAGGGGAGCTAGGGCCTCCAGGAGGGAAGGGAGAAGTTGGGGCGAGAGGGCCCCCAGGACCTCCAGGCGGGAGGGGTATGGGAGGGCTGAGGGGGGAACGCGGGCTAAAAGGCGGACGTGGGCCTCGGGGCGTTAAAGGGCAACAAGGTGAGAGTGTGGAGCAGATTCGCTCGGCCTTCAGCGTGGGTCTGTTCCCCAGCAGGTCCTTCCCCCCGCCCGGTCTACCTGTGAAGTTCGATAAGGTGTTCTACAATGGGGAGGGGCACTGGGACCCGGCACTCAGCAAGTTCAACATCACCTACCCAGGGGTCTACTTATTCAGTTACTACATCACTGTGAGAAACCGGCCCCTCCGTGCTGCCCTGGTGGTCAATGGGGTTCGGAAGCTGCGCACTCGGGACTCTCTCTACGGCCAAGACATCGACCAGGCGTCCAACATGGCACTGCTGGAGCTGGGCGAAGGCGACCAGGTGTGGCTGGAGACGCTCAGGGACTGGAACGGGATTTACTCCAGCACCGAGGACGACAGCACATTCTCCGGCTTCTTGCTTTACCCAGATTCAAAGACCAAACCTAGCGCTGTAGAAAACCTGTGACGGAAACCTTTGACCTTTCATGAGCTCTGACTTCTCGTAGCCTCTGCACAGCCTTAAGCCTCCTGCACTGCTCTGTCAAACTAATATGATTCTGCTGATTCTGCTGCTTCAGTATCTGCTGCTGTCGAGCTAATCAAACCAAACGCTCCGCTTGCCCTGCTGTATACGTTATACTTCTGTATGCAACACTTAACAATGCATTAAAAATCACTTTGCTTGAAATGAATGACCCTTGAGTTATTTACTGAGAAACAGAACTAGAAGCTAATTTAAAAGCTATTAGTCATGAGAATAGACAGATAAGCTGAGTGTCAGTGAAGCCAATACAAATGTGGAAATAAATTAAGTTGTGTGATGTATAATTGCACTTGTTTCCCCACTAGAGGGAGTAAGATGCCCAAGTTCTGCAAAAGAAGCAGCCAGCATTATAGATATAAGTGCAGTTTCAGACTGAATGTTGCATTAGAAATGTTGCATTAGAAATGTTGCAACCAACGAATAGGAAGTTGAATAAATGAGATAATCTGATTGAGAACAATTTCATCAAATCAAAAGAAAGACTCAACATGTTCTGGTACACTTACTGCCTGCTGCTTTCATTCCACACAACAGGGCGGTAAAGCTAATTCTTATGGACACTTCTTACTCCCACATCTTATTCCCCACATCTCAGTTGCTGATGAAACATCTGATTTCGGTTCAGTGCCTTTAAATGTTCTGTTAGTCAACTAGGTTAAGAAGCAGCGTCAGAAAGCAGGAGTGAAATCCTTGTTATATTTTTCTAATTTACAGAATTTATATTTAGAGCACCTTTCATAAGCAATTAATATAAATTGTTGAGCATAACTCTTCATACTCTTCAATCATTTTAGTTTTTGATTATGCTATATCACCTGGATAAAAGATTCACTTTTTTATAACATTATAACACATATTGTTAGATGTTGAGCATTGCCCTTTACCTAATTGTTAATACATCAGTTATATATCTATAACTTTATCTCTTTATTACTGCGGGCATATCTTTACCCTCTCAAATTTGGAATAAAATTTCATTAAATTATTTTATAAATTAATATATTTCCAAATCACATATTGATTTGAAATGACAAGAAATGCAAATTTCCTACAAATGTATCAACTATACTAAAGAATAATAATGTGTGCATGTCTCAAATTTTATACATTTAGATTTTACTTGGCATCTACATAATATGTATATATCCTCTGCTGTTCTGAGGGAAACACAGTGTTTAGAGTGGGCAGCCGGTTTTAGAACAAAAATTATAACATAACACGCTGTGACACAATAAACTTTAGAGTATGATATCTCTGATAATGTCCAATGTAACATTATAAAAGCCTTAATTTTTCTTTATTTGTCACTTAAAAAAAAAAAAAACATCTTCATTATCCTAATTTTTCTACTAAAAAGTGTAAGTTAATATAATATGTGAGTCACAAGTGTCATTTTTGTCCCCAAAGGAGATTAAATTTGATTCCATCATTTTGTAATGATGGAAAGTCCGGAAAGCTACAAATGTGTCTCAATGCAACTCTGAATGATGAGAAAGGACATTCAATATATACATTTTATGAAGAATACTGTCATAGAACAGTGAAACCTGTAAAAGAGGGAAGCCTAGAAATTCATCTCCATCTACTGGGGAAGCACACAAATTTACCTCACATTTCCACCTTAATTATGTTGCTGTTGGTGGCAGTGGTAGTGGTGTGTGTATGTGTGTATGTGTGTATGTGTGTATGTGTGTATGTGTGTATGTGTGTGTGTGTTAAAATGTTGTTTTGCTTGTTTGTTTATAGGCCTATCTGTGGATATGTGTGTATGTGCACATTTATGTATTTTCTACTACTCTGTGAAAATATAAATAACTACCTTGGCGGTGTGTGCAGTGTAATCTGCTCCCAGCAGGCTGGATTCCCACTGTGAGAAAGACAGTATATTGTTCCTGCAGCACCACAGATAACAACTCATTAGCATACTGAATCATTTGGCTGCAAGAGCCACTCTGCCACCCATCTGCACTGAGCTGATAAACACACACACACACACGCCAGCTCACAGACACACACACACGCCAGCTCACACACACACACACACAGACAGACACACACACACACATTCAGATCTATGCAGAGCACACACATACACTCACCAACATGTACACATACACACACGAGCACAGGCCTCCTCTCATTCCCTCCCTCTCAGTCCCTCATATACACTCCCTGTATCCCTCTCTTTTTTTTGTCTTTTTGAGAGTCGGGAACACTGAAGCAGGTAAATGTTTGGCAGGCATTAACCTGGAGAGGCCCTCAGAGGAGTCCCAGCACAGCCAGAGCCGAGCACAGGAGAGGTCTCCAAACACCTGGATGTCTCTGATGCTCCCTGGAAGCGCTTCTCGTTTTTTTTTTTAGCAACATGCAAAAAGCTGATGCAGTCGAGGTTCTGGTGGAGAAGTCTGCTGTGTAAAAGTAAAGGAAGTAGACTTGAGAAAAAATGTGGCGCTAATTTCTTATTAATGATCCCTATAGGGCCCAAACATAACTTTTGGATTGCGTAAGTGAATCGCTTGCCGGGGCGGCAGGAGTCTCGATCGGTATGGCGGTTCCACAGTGTGTGTACAGACACAACAGTGTGCGGGCTGTCAAAACCACTTTCACAATGGCAGGATATCCTGCAGGTCACAGAGCCACGGTAACCTCCAAGGGAAGTTGTCACTTGTTGGTAGGAAGTGAGGATTCCAGCGTCTCGTGGGGGGAGTTTCATAAGTAGACATGTGGTTTTCACTATACACTGTACAGATAAGGTGGGAAACAGCTGTGTGGTGTGTGCCATTATCTCCCTCTAAGGGTTGCGCTAATTAGGTTCTTAGAATTATGAAAAAGTGAATATAATGAAGAAATGTTCTCAATGATGCAATATGGGACAAAAGCGTTTCTATTGAGAGAAATTACCTTAGCCGGTCTTAATTGAACCACATCAAACTGATCTCTATTAATTTAACATGAACTCAAATTAACTGAACCGAGTCAAGAAGAGCCACAACTCGCTTGAGTGAGATCAAATACAAGGCTTTTCCTCTTTGTTTTATTCAAGGGTTTTTTGTATAAAATTCATCAATTTAACATTGGATATATTTATTGATACAGCTATCTTACAACAAATATGTCATTAACAAACGTACAATGTCCCTTTACTGCAATTCATAAAATACCATAGTTACCAAAGGTACCAATAGAGGCTACTATTAAGTCCTGCTGAAAAAAGCAGAATAACAAGCAACGCACTTTATTGTCTTTGTCAGAAAACTGCTGGTGTCGTGTGCGTGTATGTGTGTGCGTGTGTGTGTGTGTTTGTGTGCTAGCATGTGAGTGTGTGTGTATGTGCGCGTGCCTCTGCCTGTATGCGTATTTGTGAAATGCGGCAATGAAGGGATTTGTCTGTGTACCTTACTAAACTACAACTGCATTACAGTTTAAAGAGAAACAAAAACAAACACTGAAAGAGACATTCATATCAAAAGGACTGCATGGGTCATCTTGTGATTTCATTCGACCCATAGTTTGTACACTTTAAGAAACACACTGCATGTCTTGTACCTCCACAGCAATTTCAAATAGATAGAACGAATCGTTCCAGGCAGCGAAATAGTTTACCTGTCTGTTGCTGTATTTGGTGTACATTTTTTGTCACCACCTTAAAGTGTTAAAATAATTAAAATGGTACCACATTTGATGTACTAGGTTCAGTTGCTTGTTTTTACATTTCCGACACTTCCTCTCATTTATCCTCATTTCGACCGTCTCATAAAAAGACTGTTTTGCTAGTAAACCCATTGACAAACACGCTACGGTACATCTTCAATCACATGACTTGAACTCGAGTCACTGTTATTACATTGTGCCGTGGAAATATAATGTTATTTACAACACATGGGCAACTTCATGGATAGTCCGGTCCATTCGGTTACGGCCTCCAACCGAGGCATACTCACTTTTGTGTCTTTGCTCTAACACAGTAAATTTGTTGGGCGTGAATCTGGGCTTAGTCAGTTACACTTGAGATCCATTTATTCTGCAGCAATCTGTAAGCATGTAAGCTCTATTCTAGCCGCGCCATAATGTGATCAGTATCATATTACACATCAAAAGTCTTTGTTTGTTTTTGTTTTTTTGTGCTCATTCTTTTTTTCTTTGTGTGTGTTTTTTTTTTTTTTTTTTTTTTGGAGAATCCAGTCTTTGGACTTTCATAACGTAGAAAGTCATAAGCCACAGTCCAGTTAAAGACATGAGACATGCAGAATTTACAAGTCTTTAGTTGGATCCAATTCAATCGCAATCGAACCAAGCTGATCATCAGAGCTACCTCAGGTTTACTTTGCCCAGAGTCCATTTCGGACGCCACGCTCCATTCTCCTTCCTACACTGACAACTCAAAGCTAACAGGTCCTGAGCATATCCATGTCTTATTTTAGATTCTCTTCCAGTCTCAGGTGTTGTGTCCGTGGTGTGTTGGCGTCGGCATCATCGGCGGCTGGAGCCATCCAACGGTCGTCCATTGCGCCTCAGATCCCTGGTAGCTAGATGCAGCGCAGTCCCACGAGAAGCTGTTAGAGTCCGTGGAGCTGGAGGTGAGTCCTGGTCCTCCATAAAGCTTTCAGGGCTGCCCTCGGCATCGCCATCAGGCAGGCTCCCACAGCTCGAACCTGGCGACATTGTCTCCTGGAGGTCGTCCCTGGCCAGGCCTACCACTGTGTCCTGATGTGGGCCAACCTGAGGACCCCCATCGTGGGCCCCAACCAGCAGGCCTGTTTCCCCATCAGTCGTGCTGCCAACATTCCTCCCTCCGTCCTGGTCCTCGAGGAGGTCGGAGAGGAAGCTGATGTACTTCATGGCAAGCCGAAGGATCTCGTTCTTGCTCAACTTCTTGTCTGGAGGGTGAGTGGGGATGAGTTTGCGAAGCTCGGCAAACGCCCCGTTCACGTTCTGCTGCCGCCAGCGTTCGCGGCTGTTGGTAAAGATGCGGCGAACAATCTTTGGCTGGCCAGCTAGTGGAGGAAAAGGGAGGGAAAGAGACTAGTTAGGGGGTTTGGAAAAGAAGCATCAGTGTAAGATATGACACTTACAGCATGAAAGGCTGGGCTCACACAGATCATAAACTCGGAAAAAGAATAAGGCAATTTATAAAAGATACAAATAAAAATGTAAGAAGTAGCAGTGGGAGATGCACATAGGTTGTTGAAGTTTAATAATCCCAGAATTAAACTAAAAAAAGATGTTGAAAAATTGTCCTCTGTTTAACCATTGACTTTTAGATGAAGGCACAGAATCTATTGGGCCTTGCATAGAAAAAATATCTGTACCATAAATACATTTGTGTGCCAAGTAATGTTTGATGAAGCATGTCATAGCAGGAAAGGGTGTCGGGGAGACTGTGTGCACCCTCTTTCATATTCTATTTACTTTTTATTTATTGAGGTATGATTCTTTTTTTTTTTCTTAAAAAAACAACCTACTGCAGGTAGTTACATCCTTCCACCCCCGCCAATGGTGTCTTCCAGGCTATTGTCGCCCTTGGAACACACCCAGTCTATCTTAATCCTTCAGCCCACTCTGCAGTAAAACCTTGGCATGGAGGCAGCAGCACCCCCATCCTCCACCTCTGCATGTGGCAGTGAGTGGGCAGCGGTGGAAAAGGATGTTTCGAATGAAATAAACCCCCAATCTGGCTGAATAGGTTTCACTTTCATGCCAAGCAGGTATAGCATTATTTGACATTCATGTTATCCGCATCTATTCATACCATGAGTTATGATGCATGTATTGTTCTTGGGTTAGACACTTAAGCTGAGTGTCCTTTTTGCAGCACATCTTCTGCAACACTCAGATTAGGTACAGTATATGTCCATGTCAGTGGACAAATGACAGTGTAGATGAGGAGTGGACATTAAGAGGACAAATAAGCAGAAGGAGGACACAGCAGATGTGCGTCTTACCATACTTATAAAGATCTAAAATGCACCTACCCTCGTCGAGTTCAACCTCATAAGGCGCCGGGCGGCGCTTTACCCTGTTGCTGGGGTACATGCTGTACTGATCCGACTCCCCTCCGAGACTACAGCCACAGAAAGCAGAAAAAAGGTGCACAAGTGTATGAGAAAAACATGAAATCGAGCATTTATCATTTCATTTGTTACATATACTCAGAACACACCCCACACTCCTTACATCAGGAGCACACACACAGGCCAATTCTCAATGTTACACATCCACATACACGTTTGTTTACAACATAATGCAAACCCAAACATCATCTATTCACTGGAGCCTGCTTCAAAGTTTCTATGGTGACCATCAATGACCAAATGAAACGTGCAATCATGAAACTCTCAGACTTTTCTTTTTTTCCTCTGTGCCTCCACCTTTACCTGTTGATGGCGGCGAGAGGCTGCGCCAGGTTGTAGAGCATGGCCCGAGCCGGGACAGGAAACGCGTTTGGACTCAGTTGGACCATTCGAGCGTCGTCTCGGTGCGGCAGCGGGAGCGGCAGCGGTGGAGGTCTGCGAAGTTCCGTGATCGGCACCAAATGGCTCTCAGTCCTCTGCTGCACCGCTTTTATAGCGTCCCTCCTGGAGAGCTCGATCACCGGCACTTCCCTTTTCAGGTCAAGGGCGTTGTGAGAGGCAGTTTCCTTGGCAACGCCATTGATGATGAAGCTGATGCTGGTCCCGTTGCGCGAGTTCTGCAGAGGAACGTCATCCGTCTCCTCTGCCCCCTTCAAGCCTCCTCCCCTCGACTCCCCCGCCTCCCCTCTCCTCGGCTCCTCGTCCTCCTTGCATCCGTTCTGTCTGGAGATAATGGACGAGTCCTTACGTTTTCCAGGACCGGACTCTGCGTCGGGACTTCCAGGACACAGCTCCGGCTGCCGTTTTTCCATCATTTTCACTCGATCAAGTCCTGAACTCCTGAGTGAGATTTTCATCGATTAATTCACATCCCAAGACATTATTTGTGACGGTGTAAATATACCACAAAATCACGCATATGCTATCCATTTTAGACTAAATTAGATCATATATTAGAATATATAATTATAACTGCAGCCAATTTTAGGAGTAAATATTTATAATATAAATTATCATGATTGGCATTATAATTTTTTCAATCAAAGGCAGACTTTATACTTCCAAAATGAGCAGTGTATAAAATACAGTTCACTGAATATTATTTACAATCTTTTTTTTATTATTCTTGCCTTTTGTTGGATAAATCTAAAACATGTAAACCTGCAATATAGAAATTGTTCCACTATTGATACCACATATATGCCATGATAGCTTAATTAAATAAAAGTCAAATTATTGTGTTTGGTGTTGAAGGTTTGAGAACTTTTGTAAAAGTTAAACTTGCTAGGTTAGAACAACTTACTATATAATTATAAATTTGCCCCAGTTGCACATTTTTTATAATAAATACAAAGGTATATATATATACAGATATAAAACTTGTCCTTCATAGTTTTATCTTGTCGGTTATGCTTGGCTTTTTTTTTCTATGAATCTCTTATCTTCACTTGGCCTTCACACCAGTTCATAGTGACAGTTTATACCGTTAACCAACATTTGAGCTTTACATGAATTTGCCCCCTTATGATTTTACAAAGAGAATGTCAGCTGTGTTTTCATTTGGAGGTGAAACTCGTCGTTATGTAGAGAGGTTATGGCTGGAGCTTGCTAGTAGGCAATCCTAAATAAATAAATAAAATCCCTTCCTTTTTCCTGCCTGCAGTGAATCCACATGTAGCTTGAGAAAAAAACAGCACTCGGATCTGGTCCTTTTAATACAGTTATTAGCGATGGTCGTGTCATTTTTCTTTAATCGTGGTGAAGGCCATGGAGCTGTTGTTTTTAAGCTGAACATCAAAGCCAGGGCAAACTGAATGTGGGCTACATCGGCGAAGGGTTTCCATTGGTTATTAATTCGATTAAAAAATCCTCACAAGACGACTCCTTTATACACCGACAGCAGAACGAAATTCTGAAAAACGCACTTTTATTTCTGGGAATTCTCCATAGGCCTCGCATCCGTTATTACATCCCGTACAGTTTCAACCACCCGCGATCGGACAATGGCAGAAAAATATAGGCTAAACGCTCCGAACGTGACACCAATAAAATGGAAACGATCGCAATCCCATTACAGCCCTTTGGAACAACGAATGCTCCGCTTTACATAAAGAGATGTTTTCTTATTATTTTATTTTTCAGCACTTACCGTTCCAGCCGTGTTGTTGATGTTACTGTGTGAGTGGAGCCATTTTGTGAGTGGGTCATCCATGTCTGAGGTTTTCCTTTTTTTTTCTGCTGCCAGTTATGGAGCAGTGTGTGTGTGAGAGTGTGTGTGTGCATGTATGTGTGTGTGTGTGTGTGTAGCTGAGTTATTTCTCGCCGCATCCACTGCGCTCCCTCAGTATGGGGAGCGGAACACAGGCCGCAATGTGGCCGAGTGAGATAAGCGCACGGCAGCGGCCTCTTCATTCCCGATAAGCCCCTAAACCCATTATTTATGAAATGATTCATTATTATTTGGCTGTCGTGGGCTATACAGGCTTGTGGAGGGCAAAGCATTAAAAAAAAAAAAAAAAAAAAAAAAAAAAAAAAAGCAAACAGGCACAGAGCAACGGCCTGTAACACCGTGAGGTATAGTAGCTTATACTGTAGCTATACATGAGGTGTTTTAATTCTTCTTCTCTTTTTTCGCGATGTAATAAAACAAAAGCGCAGCTGAAGCTTTTGACCTTTTGGTATTTTTAACAAAAAGGTGCCCTTTTTGGCAAAGATCATTTCTGACGAGGTAACTGATGACATCATGGTGTATTTTACCTTTTTAATTTTTAGTTTATCACTTATTTCATCATGATAAAAAAAGAGTTAATCCCTTAATTCATATGAGATTTCTGCGGCTTGAGGCGAATGTGCCACCGATACAATAGATTACAAAGGACAGGGGGTCTAATTATGGTGTCACGTTAATTGAATGGTCATTAATTCTTCATAAGTAGATGAATAAATATCAGGTGATAAATAAATGCGCTTTTGCTTGTCATTGTTGGCGTCGGGGGGCTTCGCTCGGCGGTTCCCCCGGGGTCCATGGAGGGAGTCGTGGCTGGAGGAGATAAAAGCCCATCGGCTCCTGCGCCATCAGATAAAACAGCAGCAACATCAACGGTGACACGATATCAGAGCACATCCAGGACGGCCTAAATGGCGGTAGGTTCACCCTTACAACGGATTCCCCCATGCACGCATCGTTTCTTCAACGCAGACAAATACATTTGCAGCTGTTAAATGATCGAAACTGTAGTTGCATTTAAAAAAATCTAATTGCACCGATTCAGTCGTGACAAGGCAAATGATAGAAGAGATAAAACGCAATTTTTAAAGCTAAATAAGCACCGATCCCTACAATTAGTCACGACCTTTAGACGGCAGTCACGACCATCATCCCACATCCGGTCCTTAACAACAGCTTCCCTAGCACGACCTTCCACATCCTGCTTTGTAATCTCTCCTGTGAATTTAGTGATCTGAAATGTGTCCATTCAAGGTCTAATTGGCCTCCAGGTGGAATGGATAAATAAAGAAAAAAACATCTTGAGCAATTTGAAATCATTTTCCAAGTTCGAATAATTTAAGTGTCCATGACAATGTGTGACAATATGTGGCTTTGTGATAATTACATTTATTTCTGACATAATTGTACATGACTAATTATCTAAATGTGTTGCACAAGAATAAACTCCCCATTTGACAAAAATAAAACTTTTTATTTATTTAGAAGAGAACCAATATCAATTTCATACAGCAATCCGTGATAGCACAAGTAAAATGAGGTGACCAGGGCCCCAGGGGAAATATGATCTATAATCTAACAAGGTTTACTTACAAGATACTTAATTTCTAGACATATTTTATGTACCAATGTATGATATACCTCTTTATTTTGAGGTTCTGGCCACGATATCATTTGTGGGACATCCTGACACATGGCAATCATACGAACAACAAACTTAACAGGAACAAAGAAAAACTTTAAACATGTGACAGAATGTAGTTGCAAAATGTCATATTATGTTAGAAAGAGCAAAATAACTCACAAGAAAGGAAAAGTGCAGTTCAAATATATTCCTATATCTGACCATAAAAACCAAACCTCTGCACAGTCACAAGTTGTGCTGTGTCTGAATCAGTGTTTCTTTTTTGGAATAGACTCACAGTAAATAATCTGAAACCATTTGGGTAGTCCTTGCTACAACAGGCTTTGTTTGGTTTTGCATTTGGTTATTTTATAGATTTGCCATGGTAATGCAAGTCCAGCGTCATACTCTTTAACATGGGTTTGCACTAATAGGTAATCAACTTCTGACCCTGTGTGAAATTGCACTGAGATACACATTACATCTACCTAGAGTCCATCAGCAGTGTTTGCTGTGTCGAATTATAAACCGAAGCCCCAGGAGAAATTGCTCTGTGCCAGCGTCTGTCTACCCATGTCAGCGCTGATTGCGTCGTGCTGGCATGATCCGGAGAGATGCGGTGCTTTCCCTGGTCATGAGCCGAGTCACCTGGTCCAGAGTGAGTCCAGCCAGGGCCTCTCCATTCACCTGCAGAATTTCATCGCCGATGCCGAGGAGGCCCACGTAGATGCCTTCGCCTCCACCGTCACCCACTTTCTCTACATAAACACCTGAAGAGCAACACAAGAGAAGGGTAATAGGGAGAAAATACAATTTAGAAAGTTGAGGAAAGCAGGTGTCGACACACACAGGCTTTGTGTTTAGTGTGTTTAGTGATCCATGCAGCAGAAATACCATATGTAGGAATAATATTCAATTGTGCAATAATCAGTGACTATCCAATTTCAATTTCATGTAAGTGCAATAATGTGACATTTTAAATATTTGGTTTAATCTGTTCATATATCAATTTTTTTTACAATTCCTTTGTATTGTATTTTTAAAACTAATTTATTACCCTTACTGAATGTGTAATCAACTATTCCATCTTTACTGTTGTAACACTGGAAATGTCTCCATAGTGGGACTAATAAAGGATTATCTTGTCTGTGTGTGTGTGTGTGTGTGTGTGTGTGTGTGTGTGTGTGTGTGTGTGTGTGTGTGTGTGTGTGTAGGCTATTACCATGATGAAGAACTTAATTATAAGAATGTCTGCTAAATTGACCCTGTGTTGTGATACCTTTATCTATACCCATAGCTAGTTTTTAGCCAAGGTAAATTGATAGAATAACGAGAAGCAACAATTTTACTTTTAGGGTTGATCTACATAACATTTTATGGTAATATTTGTAAAACAACAATTGCAAAATTGTTAGGAGTAAAACAACTCCAAATCACAGGAAACTGTTTAAACACATTACCTGTGTCTGGTCGACCTTTGCCTCTGGAGATGACAAACCCAAAAGGACCATTTGGGGGTCTGACGAGCTCCAGGAGCAGGGTCCCATCAGGGAAGGCGTGGGTGACCCGGCCCACTGGACGCACTATTCTGGAGGGAAGCATGTCCTCAACACTCAGGGCTCTGTGAAGCTCGAGCTGTGAGCTATCAGGGCTGTAGAAGCAGAAATTCCCCAATTGTCTTTATAATGAAGTAACACAATGCAATGTGGTATAACACCACATACTTTGACTTCCTGTTTATCTTTCTCTCCTGTTTATTCCTCGATCACACCTACCTGGGTGCCAGGCCGTATGGTATATGCATCTCTCCCAGTATTGTTGAACGCTCTGTTCTCCTCTCCAAACTCTGCACTGAGGAAGCTTTGCGCAGTTGGGCCAGTGGCAGCACCTAGTGGCAAAAAAAAGGAACTGTAACAAATTGTGTTTTTCATTTTGGCATAATGCACCACATCAACTTTTGGAAATTTAACTTTTTGGCTCTAACATCCCTATAAAACTCACTTAACAATATCTGGTGCCACAAACACACACGATGCTAATAGAGGCTATGATTGGCTGGAGCAGAGAGTTGTTTACATTTGTTTGGTGTACTACTGCAGCTGCCAAGATGACAATAAGCATGGCTTGCAGAGAAAATGGAAGTAAGCATGACAGCGTTATTTGGATTGGCATTTTTTTAAGTTGCAAGAGAATATAAAAGTCAAAAATTCACAACATGGCATTAATACTGAAGTCTTGCTCACTGTGTTCAGGGTCTGCAGTGAAGGTGTCCTCTGCATGCGGATGATAGGCTGCGGTCGGCGTGTGGGGCTTGGGGAAGCGGAGCTGGCCCGGGGCATGGTGGGAACACTGAGCTGTTCCATGCTGTTGGAGCGTCGTCCTTTAACAAGTCTACCAACACTGTTCAGACCAATGGAGGAGAAGAAGCGACGCAGGAAGAGCTTCGGCCGCCCGTCTAGTTTTCTGTAGAGCAACAATAGATGATTTAGACACAATTACAGCACCAACTACAGAGATTGTTTTGATAAAGGTTTTATCAATCTGCTAGTTTTTAAAATATCCAGAAGAGGGCAGGGTTGGCCTGATATTCACATTACGTGTTCAACAGTATCATCCTAGGGAGTGGGGGTCAGGGTTTTAATCTCCTAACCGCTAACACTGGCACGCTCAAGTCATTTTGGAAACAGCACGGGTGGGGGCGGGGGATTTATGGTTTTAGCTATGACAGGAGGGTTGTTATCTTGGCTTACCTGGACCCGTCAGAGTTCTCCTCCCATATGGCCTCGGCTTTCAGGTGTTCTGCTCTCAGCAGCTCAGCTCTCAGGTCCTCGGCCCGAGACATGGCCTGGCCTCGCAGAGCTGGTCGACAATCAGGACCAGAACCAGCGTCTCCATCTAAACCTGTTGGTAGAAATACAGGATGTACTCGTGAAATAAATTAATCATTCTCTTGTGTTCTGCTCCGTCACGTTGTATTGTGTCTTATTTGATAGTCTGATTTTGGCAGAATGCAAAGTTCTACCTCCACTTTTACTGTTGCTATGGTATTTTAGCAATGCAAAAAACCTAAATGCAGGAAAATAATGTTTGTATACTGTTGAATTACAATAGTATACTATATATTAAGCAAAGTGTCCCACTACTGCCTTTGCAGAATGGTAAATAATAAAATATATATTCAATCCATGATTCTTTCCATCACACAGCAGACATACAGGTCTTAAACTCTTTTCAACCACAGTTACCACTCACTTGTTCCATCTGGAGTGGCATCCCAGAGTTCAGCTGGGGAGTATCTCAGAGTGGAGGGTCTGATACAGGGCACTGAGCTGCTCGATGCGGGCGCCCCTTGTGTTAAAGACACTGGGGACTCCCGTCTGGCCTCTGGAGAGTCCAGGAGAGTTGAGTGCTGCGCCCCACCCTCTCCTCCCTGATTTGCAATTTGGAACTGGACTGTAGATTGACTAGCAGCAGAGCGATTCCTCGAGCTTGACTTCAGGGCTGACTTTATAGGTAACAATGGGGCTGGCGATTCCCTGGGTCCACCGGATGCCCCCAGCAAACATGGCTCATGAGTGATGGGGCTGCCAGGGGCGAAGGAAACAGCCCTGCTCGAGTTGACCCTGTTCCTGGGATTTGAGTTACGCCGTTGAGCCCATGATTGACCGTAAGGGCCATTGCCAGACTCCAGCCGACTTTCTCCTTTCCTGCTCCTTCTCCTAAGTTTCCCAAATCCTGATGACTTCCACACCGTGCTACTCTCCTTATTTTCCCCCAGAATGAATGCTCCAGCAAAAGTGACAGTTAGAGGAGCTTTAGGACGAGTACTTGCTTCTGGCTTGTTTGGAGGCACCCAGCGAGGAACTGGTTTTCCCAGAGGGTCCTCTGGGTTGCCAAGCTGCTCTGGCTCAGTGTTCTGTGGGTCTGATGGTGATAAGACTGGCTGAGGTTCCCGGACCACAGATCCACAGGCCTCACATTTCTTCACCAGCACTATTATCTCTTTAATCACTGTTGTGGTTTCACTGCTGATATTTCCATCTTCTCGTGTCTGTGAGGGCGGCATGGAGACACTTCTGTTGCTTCTGCTCTTCTCCGAACCACTACTGCTAGAATCTGTATTGCTTTCTTTACTCTTGGATTTAGGGACCCCGGTCCTGCCACGCTGTTGGACTCTATCCAAATACCGAGACTCTGCCTCTTTCTCTGATTCATCCTCAAAGCGTACCCGTGTGGGGGAGCAACCGTACCGTCTAGATCGACTTCCTTGTTCACCAGGGGAAGTGTCTCTTGGAGTGGGGACAAGGAGGGGGCTGGACACAGTTTCAGCTGTAACATCTTTAGCTTGAACAGCTTTCTGCTCTGGCGTTGGGCTGGGAGATTCGATTTGCTGCTTCTTCCTGCAAGAAACCACAGAGCAGGGCATATAAGAGAAAATTTTATATAGAGAGTTTGATTCAACTTGTGCACAAGTAACTGATGAAAATGGGTCAAAAATAAACCAGAAGCGAACATGAAATAAAAATAATAGATTAGAATATATATAGGTATATGATTAACAAATATAATTTCATAGCAGCAGGTGATCAAATAAATAATTGATTTACTAAATTGACAAATGTATGCGACAGTTATGTCTCTGACACCACAGATCAGGTTTTTGTCATGTCACAACTGTAGGAGCCGGTGCAAATGCTCCAAATTGTAAATGAAGTGAATTCTTCCTGCCGGAGAAAAAGAGAATTTCAGGAACATAACTGCATAATGTACACACGATTACATAAACAGAATAAACCTGAACCTTGTCAGAACGATTACAAAGCACAGTCAGGTTCCAGGGCTTATTTTCAGTTATACAACATTAGCTTTGCCAAATAAAAAGGAAGGATCGACAAAGCAGGGAGGAGGACTGTTGAGTTGCACAGGAAGTCATAGGTTTGGAAGGTAAGGGGACTAAGGAAACATGGTAGGAGTCAAAGCATCAAAGCAATTTGCATTAAATCTAATACCTGATCAGCATAAGGAATGTTTTACACTCATATGTACAACTTTGTTCACACTCATCTAACTTAACATCTAACTTGTGAAAAGGCCAAAGTAATTCCCCACACAGGCATGTGTAGACGACTTACACAGTGGATCTCTGATCGGAATGAGAGCGTCTGCTGGGCCGATCTCCTTTTATGTGAGTGGAGCGAGCCTTGATTCGTGCCCGCTCCAGGAGGCGCTTGGCTTGCTCATGTCTTGGGCTCAGGGGAATCTCGTCACTGATCACAAGAAGTGACCTGACGATCAAGAGACAGAGAGAGAGTGATGCTTTATTATGGAAAATCAATGACTTTGGCAAAAAAAGAGCGATGGGAGGGATAGCGTTGATTGCATGATGAGACAAGGCTATATTATCATCCGTCTGAATGAAACTGAAGGAGTCTTCAAATATGCAAAGCTTATTGTGTACTACATATCCAGCAGCATCATATTTCCCACAGATTGACTTAACGCAGAGTGAATCCAGCTGTTCTAAGCTGCCTTATGTAATATCAGATAGATATACTGGGGGGAGTGGCACTGGCGGGCGAGCAGCAGAAACGTCATACATCCATCTATCCTCCTACCCAGCAGCTAAGCTGCTCTGTATTGTGCTTCATCGTCTGTACTTGTCTTTATCCCCTGGCCTAGTGATAAAGATAGCATGATACACCAGCCTTGTGGATTATCCCTGTAATGGACTGAGTGTGATTCATTCTCTCCTGTGTGTCAAGAGGAGAACACTGTGTTGCAATAGATTACAATTTTTCCTGTCAGTGTTTTACACCGACAAACAGAACAATGTGTAATTAGCAGCTTGTTTAAGTATCTAAGGCAGGTCTTAAATTCTATAGTTTATATGATGATTATCATAAAAAGGACTTTGTAATAACAATGGGACCAATGGGGTGAATCAGTTAAATAATATAGGAAGCGAGACTTTATGTTGAACCTTTAAAAAAAGTGTTTTTATTGGTTTGGGTCTTAAATCAATTTATCTGTGTATTTTACTATTATCTATTCATTTTTATCCCTTTCAATAAGTGCAACACTTTAGAAATATCTTGCAAATGAGAGATTGATTTGTAAATTATACTAGAGGAGCTTAATAAATATTATTCTATATTTATATCAGTTTATTATTTTTAGTATTCCATGCCCACAAGGCAGGTTGTTTTGCTTCAATCTAGGTTAAAAAGAAAATACACACTTCATTTCCCAAAGTGGAGCTGTGAGAGTGGATATAAATCATGTATACGAGTTGTGTGTCAATGCTGCCAAGTGCATGAAGAAGCATAGCATTGCTCACCTCAAATAGGGTTCAAGTTCCTGAGCAAGGATGGCTGCGTCTGAACCGTCCAAAATCCCATGGGCACTTGCGACTGTCATTAAAACAAAAGGAGGAAAAGTACAAACCTTAGCAGATGTGCTGATGCAGTGAGTTGGAATTAAAATGCCAGATGGTGTGATTGTGACAGCGCTGATGTTAAATTTAGTGTTTCATCAATGTCCAGATTTAAAAACGTGCTCCAAAGTTTTATGCGCATGGAGCATGGAGTTGCTCCAGTCTTTGTCTTCCTCATATATTTTTATATTTAAAATAGCTTTAACAGTTACGGTGTATTCTGTTCTTTATTAACGTAGCGTAGTGAGTCTTAAGTGGAAAGAGTTCTGCTAAAAGAGTCTTCAGCGATAATTTAAACAAGTGGATGTTTATGATTATAAAGATGTTCATACACTGCCATGCCATTAGTTTCATTGACAATCTCATAGCTTATCTCTGAATGACCCTTAATGCCAGTCACAAAAACAAACGTTATGCAACCACTGAGGGAGAGATTTCAGATTTAGAGAGAGGAGGGGAAATTCACCGTCATGGTTTTGAAACATACATACACACAAACACCCACACAGATTACAGTTATCGTTAATACCAAAGCCAAGGAGGCTATGTTTTTGTCTGCGTTTGTTTGTTTGTCTGTTAGTCAGCAGGATTATGCAAAAACTACCGGTTGAATTATCACAAAACCTGATGGAAGATGGGTCAGGTAAAACCCACTAAATTTTGGTGTGGCTCCAGATAAGGGGGCATATCAAGGATTTATTTTTGCTCTCTTTAACACTGTGAGAGAGGGCCTGTTTCAACATTTTTGTTGATTTCTCAGAGAATAATAAATGGATGTACAAGACTGATATTTATGAGTTTGTGCAATCTGTAGCAGAACTAAACAATCTAGTGAATTTAAATGTTGTTTGATAAGGGGACTGTTGGGCCTCGGTGGAGGTCCATTCGAGTTAGGACTTCACTTCCTCTCATTGAGGATCGCCAAACCCGAACTTCATCACTAATCTTAATCATAACCAATTCATGCCTAACCCTAACCTAAACCTAATCACAATTGACATCTTACCCCTAACCTTGACCAAGACCTCAGAAATTATGTTTGTATGCATAAAGTATTACAGATACAAAGCATGGGAAAACATCTAATCTGCTGCCCAATGAATAAAAAGAAGACCCATGAGCACACAAACAGAGATACAGGTCACTTCCCCCACCGCTCCGACTGCTAATAATAGCAACATGCTCATGCACATCTGCACATCTGACATCTGTTCATCGCTGGCCATGTCAGCCAGGTTACATAGTGCATTTCCATACAACATCACAGGGAGGAAAACAAAGGCTTGAATGTGGCACTCGAGCCACAACAGGTGGAAAACATTCCAACCAATGAGGGCAAAATTATACTCACATTTTTTTTAAAGCTTTACAAAGTTGTTTTGACAAAACACTGTTCCAACACTGATTTCACTGAGATGCAAACACACGACCTTAAAAAGCTTTGAAACTTTTCACAAATTTTGCATCCACCTACATTGTACAAGTTGCAAAATAATGAAATGAAACAATTACGATGTGTGTGAGACACTTGTTTTTAATATTCACAAGTCTTTATTTATCCTGTATTAGGGGATTGCTGTCCTGAGTAAAATAGAGTATATTTAAGATGTTGATGGTTGTTCTCTTAGTTATCTCTCCACAGGGACACAACTGAAACAACATTGTTTAGCAGTTAAGGCTCTTTCGCTCTAGAACCGGTTTATTACCAAAGTGTATTTTCTTTCATATTCAATTCATTTTGTTTTTACAGCTTATCGTCTGAGGGTTGAGGGGGGGGGGGGGGGGTGGAGCCAATAACAGCTGACATTGGGCGAGAGGCGAGGTACAGCCTGGACAGGTCGTCAGTCCATCCCAGGGCCGACACATACAGAGACAAAAAACAAACATGCTCACATTCATGGTCTACGGTCACTTTAGTCACCCAGCACCCAGAGGAAACACACGCAGACACGGGGAGAACATGCAAACTCCACACAGAAAGGCTGGCTGTTACTGCTGTTGCCTTTAGTTTTTTTTATTAAATTGTATCAGTGTAGTATTTCATTGCTAATTAATCCAGATTCAATGCAACTTTAATCTTTGTTTTGAAAATTGTGTTATTTTCATTATTATGATCACAGCGTTTTACAATAACTTTCTACCTTAGATTTGTAAATGTAAATTAAAAGTAAAACCAATTGAAGATGTGTCTATAACTTGGTTTCAAGCGGATCTCTCTAACCTCTCAAAGTTTTCCTCTCTGACATTACATTCAGTATGTAATGTCAAATAATTAATAGATGTATAGGCCTACTATGTCGCTCAAGAGACATACCTTTACTATCCAGATTGTATGTTGTGTCTTCAGGGCAGCTGCCACTATCCACTCCGCTCTGCTCTCTCTCCTCCCTGTAGTTTTGTTGTCTCTCCCTCAATCTTGCATAAGCCCTCTGCTTCACCTTCAGCTTCTTGTCGGCCGAGAGCACCCCACATTGTGAAGACATGCTCTCGCAGCTGTCTGAACTGCACAGACCTTTGGCAGGGTCTGCAGCATCTGCCTCCTTCTGCTCACACCTGTCCAGGAAGCCCTCCACACTGTCAGAGTGCTTGAATTCTGAGGATGCATCGCTGTCATCCGGCTCACTGCTCCTATCACCAGTCTCGGCTGGTTTAGACCTCCACTGAGGCTCTGCCCGTGCTTCAGTCTGAGTATAGTCCTTCAGAGGTATCGTGGAGGGTATGTCATGAGGGCCAACACCATTTAGAAGCAATGTTTCTGGGCGTACCACTCTCCAGAAGCCCTTGGGCGGGGCCCAGTGTCTGGTGGAAGTGTAAGATGTGGAGGAAGAAGAGGAAGATGATGTAGAAGCAGGGACGGTGGCAGAACTTGAGGAGAGCACAGGTAGTGGTGGAGGAGTAGGGGATGGGTCATCCTTACTACTGCTTGAGTTATCAGACAAAAGACTCTCCAAACTGGTACCTGCCACGAGCCCAGAGGACCGGCCTGCCAGGAAACTGACCTGGCCTTCACTTCTTTCTGACTGCTCCTCTTCAGTTTCCTCTACCTCCTGGACTACCTGCTCTTCTTTTGCCTCAGCTGGAGGGCTATGGATCTCAAAACTGACTTGCACCTTAACCTCCTCCTCTTCACCACTACTGCTCGAGTTCTTCCCAGCCCCTGATCGCCAGGAGAGAGCAGAAAGAGATATCGGACCCTTTCCTCTGGGCCTCTGTCCCAGGAAGACCTCAGGTGAAGTCTGCCCTGCAGGACTGCTGACAAGCATGTCTGTGTCCAGCCTGTCTCTTTCCCTCTCTCTGTCTCTCCCTCTTGTCCTTCTCTGTGTGGTTGACTTCACCTTGGTCTGTAGTGCGTGCACAGCTGAACTCTGAGGAGGAGGTAGCTGGGAGCTCAAAGAGATTGCAGGGAAAACAGGGACAGGGCCGGTGATGAGAGCCCAGTTAATGGGTAGACAGGTGGGTAAAGGGGAACTGGATTTTGCTTGGACATTATCCTCCACCCTCTCTTCCTCCATTGGCTGGTCATGCAAAGAAAAATCCAGATAAATCCTATGGATGAAAAGCACATTCACCTTTTTGCATGTATATATATTATATACATATATATTTATATATATGCAACCAAAAGCATGTATCTTACATCTGTTGTACATCTCTGTTATCGGTTACTTTTTATCTGATCTGCAGAGTGTAGAGATATGTAATGTCAGTCACGTTGCCTTATCCACTGATTACTTTGCAGTGCACAGGATAATCCTTCAGAATGAGAATAAGCAACTGCTGCCTGCAACTGAGCCCCTACTCGAATAAACAATACAATATAAGTGTGTTATTTTGCTAAATAAACATACAATGAAGCAAAGCCTTATTTGTAAACCAGACATTAATTCAAGGAATGTGCACAGAATTTTTTAATTTATAATTTAACCTTAAGAAAATAGAATATGCATTTTAAATGCACAACATCAACATTATAATCAAATTAATGTTCATGGCACATTAAGCTGAAGATTTTGTTTAACAGACAAACAAGCAAACACACAGTGCATGGATAGCACAACCCACCTGGACAGGATGTTTAGTGAAGATGTTGTCTTTTAACACACAATTTCAGTGCTGGCTATGGCGGGAAAGTTGACATAAATTATTGTGCATCTGCACAAATTGAAGTTATCATCCACAAAAACATGATCCAGATGCGCAGACATCGCAGCGCGCATCCTCAGGTCGATGACCGGAGCAGGCGAGAAGAAGACGGAGCAACTTTCTCCTCCGGATCTGAACATAAACCCAAACAAGAAATCCACAATGTTTCTGCAGATCGCAGCGTTGTGTCTCCGTCACTCAGTGTCTGTGCACAGCTCCCACCCAGGCAGTGTCGGGAGAAGCCGCGCTCTCTCAATCATGATTGGTCCGCTAATCCCTTCAGAAATCAGTGGGATTAGACAAAAATGGAATACAAAAAAATGCCTGCTTTAATTTCGTCCTTGCCTCGCGAACCCGCCGCCGAGTGAAGCTCCCTGTTGCGTAAGTGCAGAGCACGCGCGCGCGAGCACAGAAACAAACACACACACACACACGCACACGCACACGCACACGCACACGCACACGCACACGCACACGCACACACACACACACACACACACACACACACACACACACACACACACACACACACACACACACACACTCACACTCACACTCACACTCTCCCTGCGCACATTAATGAGCCAATGAAAAAAGAGATAAAATAAATCTCAAAGGTCCTAATGGAAATTCGGCCTGAATGAGTTGTCCCAGTTTCTTGTTATTACCCAACATCTCACTGTTGTGGCATAACGATCAAATGGACTGTGATGTGCTTTAGAGAATATAAACAAACACACGCACACAAACACACACGCCTCATTAATAATTTCGCAACGCAAAAACAATGTTTTTTTGTCAATAAAGCTGATCCCTCCCTCTATCTCTCACACATAAACACATGCACGCACGCACATGGACGCGCACTCGTGGACAGTCCGCCTAATTGGAACCATACTCCGCCTGCCAGTTGTCCCAGTCTCCAGATGTGATCAGACTCTGGCAGATGTTGCTGCTCAGTTTCCTGTTGTAGCTGTGCTTCCCTTCAGCGACAGCAGAGGGCGCCGTCCACACACCTGGACTCGCGCGCACACGCACTTTGCCCAGCTAGCTGTAACCGGCTAGCGACTGTGTTGTCGAGTTGACACCCTCCCTCCCCAAACCCCGGCAGCAGCCAAGCTGCACAGTCGACATGGCAAGAAAACATCGCAGCGGTTTTGTGAAAAAGGATGAAAATCTTCCAAGTCTTTTGGAATGAGTGAGTAGCGTCGCCCGTGTGGATGTGATTTTACCGGAGGAAACTAAACATCAAAGGCCGCGTGTTGGCTTTTACTCACGTTAGTGACGCATAGCTAGGGTTAGTTGATGCTAGCACGGTAGCCTGCTAGCTAACGAGCTAACGGCTGCTACAGGGAGGAGTACGGGCTCTCCGCTAGCCTGTTAGCTTCCTGTGCTCAGTCCGAGGTGTGTTTGTGTCCGCTGCTTCTCACAAAGTGACCAACACTTCACATTTATATCAGTGTTTAATTAGCGCAGCGCTGAGGTGTATGTACCCGGGGGACATGCACACACTTTCCCGGCAGCTGTGTTGCTCGGTGGTTTCGGGAGCTAGCGTTACATAATCTCACCGTAGCGAGTCAAGCGGCTCCGCTTCCCAGTGTCGGTGTTTCACGTCAGGCTGTGGTTTCCTCAACCAACCCACGGAACTGGAGCTACTTTTCTTGGCGGGGTAGTGAATTCACAACCTCAGTTACATGCAGACTGATGAATACGTCACCACCAAACAACAATATTGTTTTAATCAGACGACGGTTGCTCGCTAGCCAGCCTATTGAACTAGCCACCCATAGCCTAGCCTGCTAAAAGTAAGCTAACGTTATCAACTACATGCTAGCCAAGCTCACATCTGTTTAATCGTTGATGCTCGTTCAATCAGACGATATAACGAATACTGTTGCGTTAGCCTCATAAAGGTTTAGTATTTATAGTTTCGTGATAGCTTAATGTTAAATCACCGCCAGTTGCAAACGTTAGCTTCTTATCACGTTAGCGCGGAGGGACTTGGTTGCTAGCCTCTTCAGGACCCTTTGTCCAGAGTCATAGTGGATCCCGGCTCTTGCGAGTAGGCCACACATCAGTTGTTTTGATTCCTCTCCGTCGCTTGTTTCCTCCGTGTGCTTTTAGAAACATGTGTCGTGTCACCTCCGGTTACTCTTTTTTAATTTACTTTGTGTTGCCACCGACCGAATATTCAAAGCCAAATAAACTTTGGATTACGAGTGTTTTTTCTAATGTAGTTAAGTATCAGCAGTTCCACGAGAAACCCCGGTGCCATCCCACTGCCCCATAGACAAAGCCATTTTACTGCTGGAAAACTGGTTCTAAAGCTGCAGTTTGACTTGCTTGCCAATCTGTTTAGAAATGGTGAATGTGGATTGCACAATTTTAATTAATGCTCTCTTCTTTTTTTTCTCTCCACAGTATTCATCACGCAATGTGATCCAAAAACCACTATGTGTGAGGACATTTAAGAACGATTGAGTTCGGAAGAAAAAAATCTTGATTCCAGTGGAATCTTCCATATATATATATATATATATATACATATATATTATTATTATTATATTTTTTTCCTCTGTGTAAAAGCTTACTTATATTTACACACTCACTTGCCCCATCAACATACAACCATGCCAGTGCAAGCACCACAATGGACGGAGTTCCTGCTGTGCCCGATCTGCACACAGACATTTGAGGAGACTGTTCGTCGGCCCATCAGCTTGGGATGTGGACACACTGTCTGCAAGATGTGCCTGAACAAGCTGCACCGTAAGGCCTGTCCCTTTGACCAGACGGCCATCAGCACAGACATCGAGCAACTGCCTGTCAACACAGCCCTGTTGCAACTGGTTGGAGGCCAGGTAAGTCATGTGCTCCTGTGTATTAGTACATGTGTTTATGACAGATCTCATTTGAAAACATCTCCGCAGAGCCTTTGTTAATGCAAACTCATCATTAAGGATAATAGCTCATGGGCGTGTTTGTGTAATGAAATACTTTTAAGATACCATCCCTATCTTGACGATATGATGATCTCAGTAGTCGCTGTCTATGGATTTTATTTGAGTGTTTCACAACATGATGGCTTTTAACATGATGTGCACATAGCTTGTAGATTCCTTCTGTTACTTGCACGATTGAGCAATGACTTAAAATCTGTTGATTTCCTGCTTGTAGTTTATGAAGCTATGTGTCTTTTCAGTCAGTGTGTCACCAACAGGGTTAGGCTCAGCTACTGGTGTTTTGTTTGGTTTTAATGGATACTTAGTGCAGTATGTCAGATATAGTTGTGTCTTGTATATTTGTACTAATACATGTTAGTAGCTTACAATGTCCAATCAAGTTATGCTCTGATGAAAATAGGACCTGTAATGACAGTTCTCTATCTGAGCTAAAGTTTCATCTCTGTCGGTATTAAGTCAAATTATCTAAAATGTGGTACTTGTTTTCATAGTTTTATTGGATGCCTGCTGGTTAATTGAATTTGAAGTAGCGATGCATGAACAAATTACTTCCTGCTACTAAGTGTGGAATAATATTATGTGAAATTTCTTCATCTGTGCTATGTGTTAAATGGTGTTTTTTTTTTGCATTGTTAACTAGGATAGGTGCAGTTGTACAAGCATGGGCAATATTCAGAGAATGGAAAATAAGCTTTCATTAAAATATAATGGTTCTTATAATGTCAATCATATTTTCTGGCTCTAAGTGTAATCTATATATGATCCAGGGAAAATAAATATTTTAATGCCGTGTGTCATTACAGAAAAACCGCAGAGTAATTATGTAATAATTAAATGGTCGAGTGTTAAGAAATGGTATCTTAGGCATGAGTAAATGACAGAAGCGGATACATAGAAAAGGCTGATGGGTGATGGCAACACAAATGTTTTAATTTTTGCCCATGGTTATCCTAATGGTTTCCCCTGCTGGGTTCTGCTGCAGGTTCCTAAGGCTCAACCAGTTGCCTTGATTACCAGTCCAGAGGACTCGCAGCATTATGAGGAGGCCAGGCAGTGTGTGGAGGAGCTGGCCCTTTATCTCAAACCCCTCAGCAACACCAGAGGTATAATTATACAAATACAATAACATGCCGGTTTCAAACAGTGTCTTCTTCCTTCTTGTTGTTATCCACTGCTGTATTCCAATTTCCACTCTGGAGGTTGTTTTCAACATGGTAAGTCAGCAAGTGCCCAGTAGCCTTGGTGTTCGGTGGTTTCAGAAGTGAGAACACTGTTGCCAGGAAACTGTTAATGAACGTGGCCATGTTCCTTTTTCAAAAATGACATGCAAGTCAGTTTTTTTCTGTATGTTAATCACTTGCTGGAAAAAAGGAAACTAAAGTTACTAAATAACTTCGCAGTGATTTCCACTCTGACCATCATTTTTGAAAATATTGCATTGAGCAATGTGAACATTTATACGGACGAAGTTGTGGATATGATGTCACACATCTTTAAGTGTACTCTTCTTGTAAACAAGTTTTAATGTGACACCTTAAAAACAAAGAAGATAAATCACTTGTTTGGCTTTGTTGTTGGTCAAAGGTATAAAAAATAGTATACTATGTATATAGTATAATATATTATTCTGCTGTTCATGTAATTTTTGACATAATGTGAGGAAGATTGTTTCTGTATTTATTTCCTTGGTTTAACCTGTGGTCCTATCTCTCACCAGGTGTGGGCCTGAGCAGCACGGCCCAGAGCATCCTAAGTCGACCCATGCAGAGGAAACTGGTAACTCTGGTCCACTGCCAACTGGTGGAAGAGGAGGGCCGTGTCAGAGCCACGAGAGCCGCCCGCTCTCTTGGTGAGCGAACTGTCACCGAACTCATCTTGCAGCACCAGAATCCACAGCAGCTCTCCTCCAACCTGTGGGCTGCTGTCCGTGCACGGGGATGTCAGTTTCTTGGCCCAGGTAAAATGTTTTCCGTAACCTGCCAAATGAATTTAGCCCATAAGTATTCCACATGTCGTCAGTGAACACTGGCCTCTGGCTCTGTTTGACAGGCAACAGTTACTCATGATTTTTCTGTTTGTGTTTTTCTTCCCCCCAGCAATGCAAGAGGAAGCTCTGAAGTTGGTTCTTCTTGCTTTAGAGGATGGTTCTGCTCTGTCCAGGAAGGTGTTAGTTCTCTTTGTAGTCCAGAGGCTTGAACCACGCTTCCCACAGGCCTCTAAAACTAGCATCGGGCATGTGGTGCAACTCCTCTACAGGGCCTCCTGCTTCAAGGTATGTCTGCTGCGGAGAACCACAAGCAATCTCTTTAATTTTCATGAAAAATTGTGTAGGTCATGCATTGCTTCTTCACAATGGACACTGTTGCTCCAATATTAAAACGAACCTAGATAACCACAAACCTGAAGAGTCACCTTAAGGTGAACCACTAAGTGGAGATAACTTAACATTAAGATATTAAACTCTTTATTGTTGAAAGCCATATGAAACCTACTGCCGAAGTCTGTAGTGTAACATGCTGTAGCAGCGTCTCACAATAATGGGACTTTTTTACAACAGATGGAGATTTAGTCTCACTGAAAGTCTCCAGTCCAATCAGGTACATTTGATTGTTTTACTTAAGACAAACACTTCTCAGGACGTTTTGAGTACGTTAGTGATGGCTAAATTTGGATTATACTGGTAATTACAATGCACAGCACATAATTCAGGAGATTGAATTAAGTCTGTTGGACAAATATTTATTCTTAGTTTTTTACTGGTTAAAAGTTTCAGGTTGCATAATTTTGCCAAAAATATTTTCTTGTTCTTGACTGCAATTACAATATCAATTGCATTGATGAAAAACGGAAAGGTTTACTTAATATAACTAAAACTAACATGGACTTTTTAATTCAGAACTAAGACTACAGCTCATTCAAGAAAAACTTGCACAAAACATACAAAAATTAAGTAACAACTAACGTCTTTGCCTATGGTTACCTAGGTGACCAAACGCGATGAAGATTCATCCCTGATGCAGCTTAAAGAGGAGTTCCGTACTTACGAGGCTCTGAGGCGCGAGCATGACTCTCAGATTGTTCAGATTGCCATGGAAGGAGGTCTGCGCATCGCACCTGACCAGTGGTCATCTCTGTTATATGGAGATCAGTCTCACAAGTCACACATGCAATCTATTATAGATAAGGTGAGTCAGATAGGTTAATGTGTTTGTTTTTATAGCAAGTTTGCTTTCATATACACACTTTTGATTAAAAAATGTATTATGTGATCAACGATTCCATATAGAAAGGGCGATTCCGACATAATATACATAAATTCTCAGCCCTTATCCTACTAAAGCACTTACTCTCCATCTGGCGCAGCTGCAGACACCTGGATCTTTTGCTCAAAGTGTCCAGGAGCTGACGATTGCGCTGCAGAGGACTGGTGACCCAGCCAACCTCAACAGGCTGCGACCCCACCTGGAACTACTGGCCAATATCGACCCTAGTCCTGGTATGAAACAAGCTGACTTCAGGATTCCTGTGATAAAATGTTTAATTTAATGCAACTTTTACCTGCCATGTGCAATTGTGTTCAAATGCAAACACCAGGTGGTGTCTGGTAATGAGGTCAAGGGAAGTGGTTGGCATCCCTTGACATCAGTTTATTTAGTTTTATCTATTTAAGTAGCGTAGTTTGAAATATTCATAGCTATATACGTCCTTATATCATCGTTTCATTCCACAGATGCCCCCCCTCCTACATGGGAGCAGCTTGACAAGGGGTTGGTAGCAGTGAAGACAGTGGTGCATGGCCTGGTGGACTTCATCCAGAACCACAGCAAGAAAGGAGCTGATCCTCAACAGGTCAGTTTTTCCACATGAACGTAAGAATAGCTGGGAAATAAATTGTGATATTTCAAAAACACTTGGTGTTCTCTATTTCATTGGTACCGTCTGTTTTTAGCCTCCTCAGCACAGCAAGTACAAGACATACATGTGTCGTGACATGAAGCAGAAAGGAGGCTGTCCCCGTGGAGCCAGCTGCACCTTTGCTCACTCTCAGGAAGAACTGGAGAAGTGAGTGACAAATATTGCCATAAAGCTTTGTTTAAATTTAAAATTCTGTATAGTTTAAACTATTGTCCCGTTTGTCCTGCATCTGAAAACACAACAGCATCTCTAATAAACTCTACTGTCTGTTACACTTATCAGGTATCGTAAGATGAACAAGCGTCTGGCCACACGCCTCCCGGGCCCTGGAGGGCTCATGTCAGATGATGGCCTCCCTCTCGATGTAGCAGTGACCCGGAAGCCTTCCCCCCTCCCCAATGGCAGCGGTGCACCCTCTATGCCACAGCTCATCGCTCGCAGCACTGACGCAGTACCATATGAACTGTTGCGTAAACCCATGAAGATGGATGGTGGGATTTCGAGTGCGCCTGGATCACCACCTGATCTGTGAGTATAGTGTTCTATACTCTTCCTGCATTCATTTAACTGGCAGCTGAACAACAGGCCACTGTTCAATATCCCAAGCACTCAGGCTCACATTTATCAGACCTATGGAAATAACTCCATGCTGGAAAGAACACACTAACACATACTATAAAATACTTAAACATACAGGAATATGATAACAATACCAAAATAGTGCTTGTTATTAGCTCATAAAAGATAAAAACTAGAAGAAAAGATTACCATGCAAGAATAAAAAATTATAACTCTTAATCACTTAATGTTAAATGATACTCAAATGCACACCTACCATATTGCTATCTCATAAAAACAATTATGTAAATGTATTATATAACAATGTTATGTAAGGACGTTTTCATATGCATATCATTTCACACCTGCAGATTTTTATTATATTTGCCTGCTGATGGCACTGTGTTTCTTGTAACTAGTTAAATGGTTAAGGCTATTAAATATAATTACCTTTAAGGTATTAGGTAGTATAAGGCAGGGTTAAACGCATCCCGACATTTGTTTCACACCTTGTAATGTTTTAGTAATGAGCCTAAATTCTTTATTCCCCCAGCATGGACCCTGGGCCCAAACCTTGTATGCCTCTGCCACCTCATGTCATGTCCCACCCAAGGATGCCAGCAGACCACCTTTCTGGGGTGAAGCACATGCCTGTGGTACCTAGAGGTTCTCCAGTATACCCTCAGCAGCAGCTCCCTGAGATGTGCTATGACAACCGCCCACCACCCTCTGCTTCTCAGTATGACCCCCCGCAGTACCCCACAGGTAAGGGTCAAATAAACTAAATAATGTATATTGTGCTCCTGTATGTAGGAATAATGAAAACTTGCTCTATTTATTTTTTACTTTTATTCTTACAGTATTCATAAAAGTCAAAGTGATGTTAATAATCTTCTGCTGTTTATCTCTCAGGGTACCCCTACCAGCAACCACCACAATATGTTCCTCGGGATTACATACGTAACCCCCCTCCCCCTAGTGAGTCAGGACCCCCTTACCAGGACCCCTACCCTGGGTATGGCCCTCCAGAGCGCCCCTATCAGGGCCCTCACTCTGGCCAAAACTTCTCCTACCCTCACCCTCCACAGTATGATCGTGGACGCCATGGTCATTACCCTGGTCCACCACCTCCCCCACAGCCTTACCCATCACAGAGGGATAACATGATCAGGATGAGTCCTGCCCCTCACGATGGTCCTCCGCCATCAGCTGGACAGGCAAACTCAATTTACCACCAGGAGCCCAATGCCCGGGATAGATACCAACAAGATGGCTATTATCCACCAGGTGCCCAGGCTCCACCCATGAGGGCTTATGTCAGGGTGAGTAGGTTGAGATAGTTTGAATTTTAAAAGTAGTATGATGATCCAAAGCAAATATATATTTTAACTGTAAACATAAGGTAACTGTGAGCAGTTCAGCAGCAATAACTGTCTCTTTCTCTCTCTCGCAATCAGGGACCATCATATAGTGGTCAACAGCCAAGCCTGGACTATCTGCACCGACGTCGACAGGAGTTGTTATCCCAGCTGGAGGAAAGGAAGGTCATCTCCCCTCCACCGTTTGCTGCTTCTCCCGCTCTTTCTCATTCCTTCCCAAGTGACTACCCTCCTGAGGTTGGTTAATTTCCTGTGTCTTTAACACTGGCTCATATCGTACACACACTAAGTGCACGTGACATTTTAGTGAAAAGTCAAATGAATTGGTCAACTGTGAATGCATGTAAATGTTATTGACAGCCCCTTCTCTCTGAATGTTTTGTCTGCAGTATGGTGAAGAGAACTCCAAAATCATTGGGAAATGCAGAGAGCCTGACTACGCAGGGCAGTACTCTCCCTGGTCTTGTGAAACCATTGGCTCATACATTGGCACAAAGGATGCCAAACCCAAAGATGTTATGGTTTCTGGAAGCATGGAGATTATGGTGAGTTCAGATGGTTAACTTCATAACCAAGTCAGTATTTTCTGTCTAGACATTATACGTGGGAAAATGTTCAACTCTTTGGTGCATAGTCATCCTGTTGAGAATGAGTGATTGTTGAAATGCGGGGCAATAATGTATAGTATCTGACTTAAGGATTGAGGTAGTAATAATTAACACAAGGTTTTAGCTTGTTTTGTTGTACCAACTTAAATCAGTCAACGTCAGTGCTTTTGTTCGGCATTCATTTTCTTTTATTCCAAAACAATGTTCGTTTAACAACAGGGAACTTGTCTATCTCCCTCAGATTTCCCCATATCATAACCTCTTCTCTCTTTATGAATTTGTCTCCTTGCTTCTATTAGAATGTGGAGGCTAAGGGTCTGAGGGAACCATCGCTAGAGGCTCCTCGGAGGGGTGCAGAAGTCAAGGACGATGACCCCATCATCCCATTTGGTCCTCAGCCCACTGTGTCACGTTTTGGTGCCATCTCCCGCACCACGAAGACGGGCTACCAGACCGCGGGCCCTGTGCAGGCTATGGCCTCCAGTCCCCAGAACCCGAACTCTAAACACATGACCATGTCAGGTAAGAAAGCATACACAGTCAATCTGTCTGCATCAGAAGGAATGCCTGTATATTAGAGGGACTGTCGGAAATGCTAACGTCCACTAGCATTGCCACTTCTGTTGTTCTTATATCAAACTGGATATCTTTGAATAGTAACCAATTCTGTAATAACTGTTACCTAATAACTTAAGATTGTCCTGAAACCTTTCTGACAACAAGTTTTACCCCCTCGCAAACAGCAGAATACTCGTATGGAAGCCATGCAGGATGGGGTGGAGCTTCTTACCCCTCCCACCAGACTGCCTCCTCCTCTCAGGGACACTTCAGTGAGCGGTGAGGCCTTAATGCGTTTTGTCTTTTCCCCTCTTTTTTAATAGTAGTATTTTACTATTTATCTGGTTTTGTGGTCTCGGATGGTCTAAGATTACCTATATGTCACCCTCACAGCATGCCAATGGCAGCCACAGACAGAGAGCAGTTAAAAATCGAGCTGCAGCAGGTCAACCAGCAGATCAACCAACAGACCCAGATGCACAGCATGGAGGTGTGTATGCTCTCTAACTAACAGAACCTGCAAAGGTTTGCGAAATACAGAACTCTGTCCCTTGTCCCCCTATGATGTTGACATTTTATAATTAATTAACCTATTTCAATCAATTTCTGTGCAGTCTAGCAGTTCAAAGATTTTTGAATTCCAGAGGAAATTACTTGGTATTGAATGTATTTGTAGACATGCTATTGTTTAACATGATAATTGTGGCCAAGAATAAATGCAGTTAGTGTCATGCAGCTAAGTCAATATCAAAAGTGTTTACTGACTCAATATATTACTATATTACTTAAAACTAAAATATATGCTCTGTATTTCTTCTATTGCGAGAAGTTTTCTGATTGCATACTCATTCATTTATTTTCCTGTTTCCCTATCACAGGCTAACAGTAATTCTTTATTGCTGCAGAGGGAGGCCAGTGCATTGGCAGGTCAGTCTGCACAGCCCTGCCAGAGCCAGTCTGCAGCTGCAGCTCAGCAGCAACAGGCCAAGTGGCCAGCAGGGGGGGCAAGTGGAACAGCTATCTCCAGTGAACAGCTAAGCATGGAGCTCCACCAAGTGGAGAGGGAGATCGGCAAAAGGACCCGAGAGATGGCTATGGTAAGGAGAGGGGGAACCGTACACTCCAACCATGCATGCAGAGTGAAGTTATTCTAAGGGGAAGTAATTTTATGGATACCCGTCAAATGGATGTTCTGTAATGTCTTATATCTTAATCTTCAGGCGGTATACAATATACAAATAAATGATTAAATCACCATGTAGATACTTGTAGAAAAAGTGCATATACTTGCTACATTAATGGCAACTAAGCATGTAATGTGTATTTCCAAACCAGGAAAACCAGGGAGCACATGATGTTCAGCAGTACAAGATGAAACCTACAGAGAATGGACAACCAGAGCACAAGACTCTAGAAGAAATGTCCCTGGCTCATGGGTGAGTGGGCACACACTTGAATATTAATGTGTTTATGGTTCCTGATTACACGTGTATTCCATGAATTAGCCTAGCGTCTTTCCACTTTCACTGTGGTCCTTTGTCCCCCTCTCAGCGAGGTGTCGAACGGCTCCAGCAGTCTGCAAGAAAGTGCAGTGGGCGGGTCCATGCTGTCACTGACCAACAAGACGTCGGGTCTGAGCCTGTGTTCCGACCCAGGTTCCACAGGTTCAGAGATGCAGAAGAATGGCGTCGTCCATTCCTGCTCTTAGGCAGTACACATACACACACGCACACATGCACACACTCAAAATGCTCGATTGAAAAGCATGCACAGGCACACATACACCCATTCTATTTAGAAGATGAGCAGTATCTGCCGTGATATGAATTTTCTTTCTTTTTGTTCTGTGAATGAGCTTTTTTTTAATGACTTTCCTTGCCTGGAAACCAGGGCATATGATAACATTTCTCGTGTGTTTGTTTTTTCTTTTTTTTGTACTGGGATTTCAGATTAACAAGGCTCGCAATAGATAAACCAGGAAGGGAAAACGGTGGTGATGTTGACAATATTATCGTAACTTCAGACCTATTTCAACACAACAATGTTGTCAAGTATTTGATGGATCCTCCCCACATTAAGATTTTTGTTTGGTTGTCTCAGCAAACATGTAAATAAACGGTTAGACGCAGAGGAGAAAATCAACAAGCACTATCGCATCACATGAACTATGAGGAACTTCTCTTCTCACAGTCTCATGATGTGTGAAGGTTTTGTAAAAAACAGCAGATGTGTGTCGCCTGGTGCTCACCCCCAGAATCGTAAAAGAAAACGTGGTGGCTCTGATCCGGATGCTCTGAGGAGGGAAAGCAGTATGACGTTCAACCAGTATTCACCATAAATGGAGATGCAAGGTGTTTCTAATTCTCACCTTTGGCCGCAGAAGTATGACTTTTTTTTTATTCGTGCATTTTATGAACACATCATACGTCTGTTTCATACTTGAAGGCAGTATATTCTATATTTAATCAAAGCATTCTGTTTTAAAGATTGCAACAAGTCCTTTTTGATAACAAGCTTTCCACAAGTTTTCTATGAGGGAATTCAACCAGTGCTTCTTTTGGTTACAGTCTGACTTGATGTGTTAGTTACGACACCTTTCTCCTGTTACTCCGACGGACTGCATCCAGTCTTGGCTGTTTGTGTTATGTAATATTTCACAGCATGCTCTGATAAGTTTTTGTCTTTTTTGAGGAGAAGGGGTGGAGTAAGTCGTTCTGCTTCAGGAGTCAGGTGAATGAGTGTAATCTTGACTTTATAACGTCAGGGGTAAATAAATTATTTCCCTACTCAGAGCATCTCATCTAGCCACACAAAAGGCCTCCCCATTGGGATTATCTTGTCATTTGTTCTCCTAACTTCTATGAAGTTGCCTTCCCTTTTGTCTTTTGTTGAGTTTTGTTATATTTTTTCATGCTTTGCGTTGTTATGATTTTGGTGGGTGAAGCTTTAACTAGTGAAGGCACCAATAGCTCAACTGGATGAAAGTCCCTCTCTGTCCTGAATGATCAATTATACTGTTAAAATATACTGTTGTAGTGTTTTTAGCTGCACAGTATGCATACAATTATGTTTACAGCTGAGGATACTGGATAATAGTCGTTGGTTACTGAGGGGTAAACAAAATGAACCTAACATTTAATTATTGATATTTTATTAAATATATTTAAGCATCTTTATTGGTTTGCACAATAATCACGCTCACATAAACACGTTTGTCTCTTCAAAACTTGCTGTCAACGTCACCACCATTCCGAAGATTATTCCTTTTTCCCCATCATGCAAATTGTTTACCGCTGATGCTCAACACGGAGCTCTCTGCCTTCTGTAAACAATGAGCATGACTGATTTTTACAGCTCTGATGAGAGCAAAAGAGCCCTTGTGCTTGAACTGTTGTAAGGATGGAGGAGATGCTCTGGGTCAAGTCGTTCTATTTTTAACGTTGGGCCTTCGGTGTGGCCGGACGAGGGGTACTGAGAAACTGACAAATTCCTGATAACTGATCAGTCATCAATTCAATAATGACCCAAATCACTTTGTGCTCGTCGTCCTCATCTGGTTTGCTTGAGGAGCATCTCTTCCAGTAGCGGATTGATAGCAGCTGTCTGTTTTTGTTTTAGTTTACCAACCACACTTCAAGCCTCTGGTTTTTCTTGCTACATTTATTGTTTAGGTACACAGCTCACTTATACATATGAGTATGTATACGTACATTAATATACTAAAGCACTATTAACGTGCCACCTCTTATTCTACTCGCTCAGCATTTATATTAAATGATCTCTACTTAGAATCAGCAAAAAGTTTTTTTTTTTGTTTTATTTGATTTGTTTTCTGTCCACTGGCTGCCAACACAGACTTTATCCTTTCCCAGACGAAGGACTTCTGTGCGCATTGATGTTTTCACTTAATCGTTTGTGTTCAAACAAAGATGTTCTTTATAGACTATGCTTCCAAAGAAGACAAAAATTCTGTAACTTTGGAAAATTTATGGAGAAGTTTTGTGTGTGCTAGATTGTATTGTAGAAAATGTACCCTGACTTACGTTTTTTTCCACCCTTCAAAGTGTGCTGTACCGGGTGATAGTGTTGAGGTATTAGAAAAGTGTTGGGGTTTATTTTCCCACACCCCCCTCCTCCCAACCCCTCAAGGATATTCAGGAAGTCTCTAATGAAAGGTTGGCCTTAAATCCTCTTGTAATGCTCCCCTATCTTTTTGCTTTAGGAGCATGAGATGGCCTCAAATTTACACTGAATTGGCATTATTCAGAGTCACGTAGATGGACTCTAGCCGGCCCAGCCCCCTTTTTTGTAAACATTAACAAAACGCCATCAATGCAAATATCGCAAATCTCTAAAGGTTTGAAAAAGAAGATGTTAATTATGTTAATTTTTTTAAGGAAATGCTGTCGACCTAGCAGGGTTTGTAGTTTTCTTTCTTTCTTTTTTCTTCCTGTAATAGTTGAGTGAATTTACCTACCTGCAAGTCTTACAGTCTTGAATGCATCATCTGCCCAGAGGTGTAGTCAAATGTGTGGGAGATACAGGAGTGTCTGAGCGACAGCTACACAATCGTTTTTTTTTCTTCTTGACAACTATTCTCACAAAATCGGCAGCCGAGCTTAACTCCGCTGTCATAAACTTAATATAATAATGACTCGTAAAAGGAGAGAAATGGGGTTTAGCAATGAATTGGCAACATTTATTGGTGTTAATTCAATATGTTGTTTCTCATTCGCTCTTAAAGTGCAAGTCAACCAAAACTATCACAATGTCGACTCTACCTGATGGGTGAGTGCAGGTCTGAATGAGCCTGAGACACCTTTAGCTTAGCAGAACTGACGTACTTTGACTTATGGGGTGGTTTCGTATATATTAGGTAGAAGAAAAAAAAAGTTTCATTTCAACCTGCTGTGTTTTTGTCAGTGAGGGGAACTGCTCCCACTCGCCCAAATTTACACCACCAGTTAATCCCTCCACTCCCACCTTTGACCATTGAACTCTGTTACTGCTGTTTGAGGCTCACATTTTATTCCCTGACTTTCTGGGGGGAAATTCGCAAATGGCTTTTTTATATGATTACTCCCGTGTAAAATATCTCTTAAATTAAGGTACAGGTTAGATTTCAGCAAGAAAAAGAAGTTTTTATATGTATATTATACTCCATTAAGGAATGTCTAGAATTATCTTCCTCCAATGTGGATGTAGCCATTATTACGCCATTTTATGACTTTGTAAGAGAATTCACTGTGTGAAAATTGGTTTGCATTTTTGTATAATACAATCTGCTTTTTTTGTTTGATACAAGAGGGAGGTCAAACTGGAAGTTTGAAGAGAAAAAAATGAACCTGTGAAATTGAGAAAACAAGTGTAACTTATGTACAACAGTGATTCTAAGCTGAGGGGGAAAGATTAAATGATATTGCTAACTCTGAGTGTTTGTGTCGTGGTTTTATTTTGACAGAGTTCCAGTTAAAAAGCAACTTTGCTCAAGCTGAGAAACATTCTAATCCTCAGTGATTAAGTTCACAAAAGTGAATCAGTCACTTAACTCTCTTTCAATGATTCACATCAAGAACTTTGTCAGTTTCTTCTTGATCTCAGAAACCGCGGTTGACTCAACGTCTTTTTACTTGTTTGTCAGAATTTGAGACACTTAAGGAAGAGCAATCAAACATTTTCACTCTTTGTGCAAAGCCAAGCTAACCAACGGCTGCCATTCGCTTTATATTCATCATACAGATAAGAGTGAGTGGTAAATGTTCTCATCCAACTCAAAGTCAATACGCGTAAAGGGAGAATTACAACTGATACCCAATTAAGTATCTAATTATAAATTGCTTAGCATCGGTGTTGCCCATTAACATTCTCATATAATTTGGGTCAGAATTATTTTTTTCATTCTAGATAAAAGGGAAACAATATACACTATACTATGTAAATATATAATTTGATTTGAGCTGCAAAAACAACATAGTGTCCCGATGTAACGTTTTGATTCATTCAATTATTGTATTTTATTCAATTTGAATTCAGTAATTATCAAATGTGACAACGAGAAGCTGATAACTCCAAAATGTGCCTTGCGTTACTCCACATCTCTTGGATCCCAGGACACATGTCTCCCATCATGCATCTTGTTTATAACCAACATGTCTTCCTCATCCAGCTGGAAATCAAGCACCTACAACAGTGTGAAGAGCAGGATAAAAAGGGAGAGATGGTGTTAAAATAATAATTAAAAAAAACATTAGAAAGTTATTCCAAGTTTTTTTCACGTTTTAACAAGTCACCTGATAGTTTTCAGCCACATGTTCCTTTTTGGTTGACTTTGGTATTGTAATGACTCCGTTCTATGAGGAATACAGATATATATTTATATGTATACACATTCGATATTAGTGGCACAGTTTTCTTTTTCTAATACAGCTCCAATGGTTTATCTTTCCTATTACCTGAACACTCCAGCGGATGCAGATCTGAGCAGGTGTGCGTCTGTACTTTTGGGCCACCTGGATAATGGTGGGACTGCTCAGGACTTGACCCTTAGCCAGTGGGCAGTAGCCCTGAAATGCGATGCCCTCGTGTTGACAGTACTCGATAAGCTCGTTGGGCTGCTGGAAAGGATGATACTCCACCTGATGGAATGTCAATCGTGTTTATAATAATATCAGGTATGTTTCAGACTAAAGTCTCGTCTCGTTTCAGAGGTTTGCTTGCGATGAACTTTGTGAAAAACTGACCTGGTTAAGATGTGGCACGATAGCGCAGTCCTCCTTTAATTGGTCCAAATGGTGAATCATAAAGTTGCTAACCCCGATAGAGCGACACAATCCTGCAGGGGCGGACAGAAAAAGAGTTGTGTCACTCTGACTTTGTAATTTCGTAGATTGATATTACCATTGTACCTCAAGGAAATAACAATAGACATTTGCACCAACCCTATTAAATAAATGAACTACTGCAAATTCTACTTTGTACATGCCCCTCCCTCTTGTGGGCTTCACTATTGATTAACCCCTTTGAGGCTCCGCCTTCGCATCCCATCACATGCTTTACCTTCTTCATAAAGCTCTTCCAAAGATCTCCATGCCTCAGCTCTTAGTTTTCTGTTCGAGCGACCAGGCTGCATCGAACCTGGCCAGTGCAACATGTAGAGGTCTGAAATAGATGAAATGATTTCATCGGAATTTGACAACAAATAGAAGGTTATGGGTTGTAAGGGGTGTGGCTGATGAATTCCTTTAATCCATACCAAAATACTCTACCCCCATCTGAGAGCAGGATTTCTGAAAGGCCGTTTTAGCAGTTTCATATCCATAGTCCAATGGCCAGAGCTTGTTGGTGAGCCACAGATTACTTCGGGGCAACCCACTATCTCGGATGGCCTCGGCCAGCTGCACCTCACAATCATTGTACTTTGATGTGTCAACGAGGCGTATGCCACAATCACGCAGCGCAAACAGAGTAGCATCTTGAGAGAATCCTCCAACTTGAGATGTGCCTTTGATTAAGGAAAAGACAAAATGTGGAAAATATTGTTTTTTTTATCACCTATTGTTGGAGTTGGCACAATCCAGAGAAATGTCACTGGAACACGCATCTGGTTAAATCCAAAATACAGACAATTCCACGAAAACTGTTGGGTTCTGATTCATTTTAAAAGAAATATTAGGCAGTGTGAAACTCATAATTGTTTTAATTATCAAGTAAAAGAAATAAAACATTTTCTCATGTCCCTTCAGATCACTTTCTCACATCCATTATCAGTAAATGCTTAGACATTTTTGTTTTAGATGTATCAGTGCTTCCTTCTTCAATGGTAAATATGTAAATCCTAGAAATAAAACCATGTAGTATAAGTGTCATGCTCCACCCACTTTTCTTTTTAAACATTCTATGGTACATTTCAGTGTCAAACATGCAGGCCAACTCTGAACAGCTTCCATGAAATGGCCCGTAAACAAATCGAATGTTTTGAAAATACTAAACTGATTCTTACCGACTCCAAGTATTGGCATTCGGACCCCATTCGAAAGTTTCACCGTGGGACCAGTCCAACCTTCTGCAAAAGACATGATGTCTTATTCAACTGAGGAGATATAATTAAACTGACAGCATAACATAAGGATTCAGAACCTGAAGAACCAGCTCTGCTCACGGATCGCTTGCTGTACCTGGCACAGTGTGTTTCTGATTGGACATGTCTTCCAGTGAACTAAATTCCTTTTACCTGCAAAGCAATCAATTCCTCAAAACCTGCTTGCCCCCAAGCTCTCTGTCACACTTTATCTCACCACACGCAAATCCTCTGGTACAGACTGTGGGGTTTAGGATTTTGGAAAATGAAGCTTGGTGACTTCTGTGAACACAAAGACGTCTACTCGCTCAGAGCGCCACAAACATCCGGCGCCTGTCCATTTTATAACAGTAGAGTCTTCGTTCGTCCTCATCGAAAGTGCACAGGCGTAGGCCATCCTCCTGGCATTTGAATACGGAAGTGAACAGGGAGCCACTCCCAATCTCACTCCTCCTTTGATAGTTGCTCGGCAACCTTTTCACCTCTTGAAAGGCCTTGACCCAGCAGATGCCATGAGGGCAAAACTGTTGTACAGTGGAGCAAAGAATATTAAGTTTCTGCTATATCAAAAAAATATCCTGACTGTGTAAACATTCGGATCCTCGAAACCAAACAATGTCAGTCTGACTTTGCCCCAGAAGGGACAGTTCTGTGAACTCTATCTGAGTTCAGAGTGCAGCAAAGGGAATAAGCCTTTAATATCAGAAATAAGAATTTAGAACAATTAAAAGATTAATTATTAACACCAAGCAGCAACAGTTATTAAAATCATTTGTATGAAGGCATGATATCTAGCCAAAACTATTCCTATCTTTATTTGGTTAGAATTCTGTCAGACACAAACTATAGTTAAAATATTGAAATCCTCACAGGAACTGTTTATTTAGTAATTACTTTTTTAGTTTTACAAAAATGATCAGAGACTCAAGAACAGTATTACAATTGACAGCCACTTATAGTTACAATTTCTACAAGGCAATTGAGATCTGCAGCACTTTCCAACAAGAGGTAGTTAAGATAAATTAATTTCACAAGCAAACTATGACAACAAATTAAAATGTTGCTTTATATTAAAAATTACAGGAATAAAATGTGCTGTTAAGGACAAAACAGCTCCAGGAGAAATGCTCCTTGCGTTTTCCACATTTTATTACTCCACATTTGTTGGATTCCAAGAAACGTGTCTTCCATCGTGCAATCGTCCCATCGCTGCCATGTCGCCCTCCTCCAGCTGGAAATCAAACACCTGTGTGTGCAGAGAAAGAGGAAGAGGAGGTAACAGGTGAAATGAGACAATGAATGGCTCGCTCATTTCGGACAATGAGTAAGAGTTTAACTTGAGCTGTTTCCAAATTCAGGGGTCGCAACCTTCAGAGGCTGCATTTGAAGACTGATTGCATCGCAGTAGCCAACCAACACCTCCTTTCACCCACAAGTAACAAAGGCTCCGGTGGTGAATCCTTCTCGGGCCAACCTTTCCCAGGATTCATGGGGCTCTGCTGACTGACTGTGTCTCAAAGTGTTAACAGTGCTGCCAAGCAACAAGATCAAACGTCAGACGCTTACCCCTTTAGATATAAGTATCAGGCTTCAGCTCAACCTAACAGCTAAGGGTAAAGTTAAAAAACCCTTGTGCATTAAAACTTTCTGGTAGTGTTGCAGCTCTGTTGCTAGGCAAAGGCAGTAAGGGTCGGACAAGCTGGTGACGCAGATCACAGAAATTCTCTGTGCACCAGATTGTCTTGCTCGGGTCCGGCCCCTGAATTGGTAAATAGCCTAAGTTGTTTTGATTTGGAACTGTCATTAACCGTAATATTGATATGTTAACAACTGACTTTCAAACGTATTCTGTGATGCGATACCTACTTTCTTGTTCCGTCACAACGTAATTTATCTTCCTTAATATTTCTTATTTTGAAAAGACTGCAATGGACTTTTAACTCACTTGACAGTTTTCTTGTATCCTCTTCTTTTTGGTGGATTTAGGTATTGTTACAACTCCATTCTGAGGAAAAGGAACAATGAGATGGCAGTTGAGAGGCATTCACACACCAGTATTGTATGTGTCAGGCCAAATTAAGATCAGGAAAATGTCTGAACAGTGTGAAACCTGAATACTCCAGCGGACGCAGATCTGAGCCGGTGTGCGTCGGTACTTCTCTGCTATCTGGAGGACGGTGGGGTCGCTGAAGACTTGACCCTTGGCCAGCGGACTGTAGCCTTCAAAGACAATCCCTTCTTCATGACAGTACTCTTTTACCCGATTGGTCTGCTGGTAAGGATGGTACTCCACCTGGGTCATGTCATTTTAAAATCACATCAGGGAAGTTACTGTATGTAGGCACTTCTGCTAAAATGTGCCACACCAAGGATTTTTGTTTTTGACCATCTCAGAAAGAAGCACGTTAACACAGTTTGCCCCGAACCATGTTACACCCACTCAACCAATCCCGAGTCACTCTCAGCTGTCAATCATATATTTTTTTATATTATCAAAAATTCAAGAACAAACTGAAATCAGCCAGTAATTTTCTTATTATGACCCAGGTCTCATCCGCTAACATGGTCTATGACTTTTATTACAACAAGCCACCAGGGGGCTGTAGAGATGTTTGGGAGATGTCAAGTCATCCATCTTCATTTAGCCTCTCCAGAATAATCTCACAACTGGGTAAATTTCACAAGAGAGCAATTAAATAAATATAGTCTTTAAATCAAGATTACCCTTCTTTCAACGAAAAGAAAAAATACACAACATTACAGCTTTTCAGATTTTGTCATTCATTCAACAGACTTTTTATTGTCTATTTCAATTAATTCTTTGGCATTATCACTTACTCATTTGTCTTCCTCTTTTCGACTTCCTGCTCGTGTATCAAATTATTTAACTAAGTCATTGATCATATCTTACCTGGTTAACATGTGGTATCTCACTACAGTCTTCTTTCAACTGCTCCAGGTGGTGGACCATGAAGTTACTCACCCCAATTGCACGGCATACCCCTACAGTAACAGAGACAGAGTTCTGACTAAATCTCCCACTCTATTTATTTAATTTCTTCTTCCATTTCTCCTTCACATTCTCCCGTATTCTGTACCTTCTTTATAAAGCTCTTCCATGGCTCTCCAGGTGTCGGCTCTCATCTCTCTGTTGGAGCTAAAAGGTTTCTTCGCTCCCGGCCAGTGCATCAAGTACAGATCTGAAAATAGGGCAAGATGATGTAGTGAGAGATTTTAATGAAAAACTAGAAGACGATCATAATAATGAAAACGGAACTGACGAAACAGCAGTTTCTGTTATGTTTCTCTTTCAAGATTCTCTACGTTTCACAGCCCATACCGAAATATTCCACCCCCATCCTTGAGCAGGAGTCCATGCAGGCCTTCTTTGTATCTTGGTATCCGTAGTCCCCTGGCCACAGTTTGTTGGTGAGCCACAGATCACTTCGTGCCAGTCCACTATCTCGGATACTTTTGCCCAGCATCTCCTCACAGCCGTAGCGCTTTGCTGTGTCAAGGTGGCGCACACCACACTCAGTGAGCGCGTACACAATGGCATCATGGGAGTATCCACCATCATGAGATGTGCCTGGCATTGAGAGAAAATAACTGATTAAGTGTTGGCCTTCAAATGCAACATCAATTCAGTTACATACAATTTTTGTTGTTTTCTTTTTGCAGGATTGGCATTTTTAGAAACAGTTTTGCCCATAGACTCACTCTACATAAAGATGGGCGACATGACGGCTCCCATAAATTGAAACCAAGTGTGTATATCGCCCCCTGGTGGCTAGCTGCAGTGCAGGTCATAAACCTTTAGCCTCGTCCATTTCATTAGATGGGAGATGGTCCAAATTAATGAGTCAAAGAAGACGTTAAATTAATATTTCTCAAAAATGGTTCCTGGCATGTTAGGCATTTTTAATCACACTGATTCATGTCCAACTGTTTTATGGTATGTTATGGTATGCAACAATTGTTTTATAGGACCTGGCTTCTGTGTCTCCATTCCCAGGATCCCCACTGCTCAGATCCTGGCTCCAAATTTGCAAGATTGCAGCATTTGTGTCCGAGGTAGTTCAGCTTCGTTTGAGCATTATCCATTTTTATGCGCACACTCGCAATATGCATATAATTTAAAGACTATTCAGAACATAGTTGGGAGACATCCACAGTGATAAAAAGACATTGAGCAATACTGCCATAGCAGGTTTAATCTGTTTTAAAAACATTTCAATTCAAACACTATTTAAAGTCAAAATAAAGAAAAGACAGATTTGAACTTTTCTGTCATTTCACATTGAAAAGCACAGACTTAGTGTAAAAAGTTGAATGAAAGCCTTTATAAAGTTTGAGTCATGCATATGTCGGGGTTATGTGATGTGTGCATACGCATTTCATTCGTTTTTCAATAATACTTAAAAAGTTACTAACTGACATCATGTGTACATACTAACACATACCTAGTCCAAATATCGGGATCTGCAAACCATTGGCGAGTGGGACTGTGGGACATCCCAGCACTGACGCCATGATCCGGTGTCACGCAGAGATGATCGACCTGGAGAAAACCTCCACGGCGGAGATGGAAGAATGTTCACAGATTCAGATTCAAGGATCGATGACCAGAACATAAAGGGTTGTTACTGCTATATTCAGTCTATGTTACAACACAAGCGAAGCCTCTTTTCAACCAGTGTGGAGAACTCAGCGACTACAATCACGCCCATCCCCCGGCAGTGAGGGGGGTGCTCAGGGACCGTCTACAAAGTGCAAAATATTCAAAAGGTGAAACTATATCATTGTGAGGCGGCTGTGGCTCCAGCGGTAGGAGTGTTTAGAGGTATTTTGTTTGTGTTGCATGTGAACTTATAATTACTTTACTGATGTCTATGTCTGACTGCACTCTTTGCTGCTGTAACAGAGCAAATGTCCCTGAATCAAAATTGATTGCATACTATACGGGATTCAGCAAGTTATGATTGAGTTAAATCAGGGCCGGCCCTGGCAATGTTGGCACCCTAGGCAAGATTTCAAATTCTTAGGGTGCTTAGTTCCCAATGGGAGTCAGCAGGTGGTTTGGCCTAGTGGTTAGAGTGGTCATTCGTCAACACGAAGGTTGCGGCTTCGATCTTGGCAATATACTGAACTTTTATAATAGTCAGGAGTTCAATAGTCTATTAATTGCAAAATTCTTTACACTATTTAAATTTAAATTAATTAGATATAAAAAAAGAAAAAATGTAATTTAATTAAACGAATTAAAAAAAAATTTTTTTTTTTAAAATGCGCGCAATTCCTGCGCAATGGGCTTCTGCGCAGGATGTGCGCAGTGGGTTTCTGCGCAGGCTGTTTTTTTTGTTTTTTTTAAATTTAATTAAATTCAATTATATTATTTTATTTTAAATTTACATATTATTAGATATTGTGCAATGAATAGGTGGTTGAAATCCTGCCAACATGACAGCCTGCCAAACTTACCCATGAGTTCTGACCCAGCTCCTGTGTCCACTGGTGTCCTGGTTACACCCATGGCAGCGTAGTGGCGTGGGGCTGGCTCATCCCTGCGGCCCAGGGAGCGCATTTCTCCGCGCTGGTTCAGGTGTAAATGATGCTGGTCTTCACAGGTGACTGACATACGCAAGCCTGTAGCTGTATTTCTCTGAGTTACTGATAGTTGAATGTTTCCTCTTTATGAACTGCAAACATGTTTTCTCAGGATGTGTCATTTGGTTTTAAACAGGAAGCCTTACAGCTTTTGTTTCACATCTTCCCTTGACCCAGTGACGTATTCCATCAGGATCAAGGAGTAGTGGTTAGGAAGGGAGATGATTTGGACTTACTCAACGCAGCCAATATCTTTTGTAGTTTCCCTTTTCGGTGTTGTAGTTTATAGACGATCCCTGCTTTCTACACATAAATACTTGACATAATTGTATTTACTCCTCTGCACATTAATACTAATAAAGAATGTGTTTTACTCCTCTGCACATAAATACTAATAAAGTATGTTACTTAGTCCTTTGTATACATTCAAGTGTACTGTATTTTGATTGTCAGGAGGCTTTGTTTGTGTTTGAATATCTTTTATTAGTTATTGATCAGGAAAGTCAGAATCTGTGAATAAAGAAGCTCATCACAGATCCGCTTCTCAACAACAATACACTTTATGAAAACCATAGTTTACAACTTACAGAGTAAACATCTGTTGAGAATTGAAGTTATGACTAAATTGTGTTTTCTTACAGTAGCATCTCTGATAACAGTGAAGATGTGCCTCCGCTGGAAAATCTAGTCACGGAAACATACAAGCATCAGTCTCCAACAAAGATGGCGTCCGTTTGCAAACAATCCCGAAATAAGCTCAAACGTAAGCAAATCCTAGTGCTACAGTGTCATGAAAACATGCAGGAGTTTGGACTCAAGTTTAAAATACCGAGACAACTTTCAAGTTTCATTAAAATGTACAATAGCCAATTTTGCAGCCAGTTAACTCATGACGGGTAACGCTAGGTTGTGACAGCTCTCCTTCATCATGCTCTTTGGTGGGAGTCAATATGGCGACCATGAGAAGCTAGCGGTTTGTCTCCAGCACCAACAACATGAGGTGAGTTCAAACTGATGGAAACCAACACACCTTCTGTTGTGCGACCAGTGTTTAGAAGGAGCTCTATCGGGAGGCAGCTTGGTAAACTCAAAGTGTGGCGCACATTTAAAGAATAGGATCGATGGTAAACAAAACATAAAATGGTGGCGTCAGTAAACAAGGCAGTTGTTGTGTAAAAGTGACGTTTAATCTGCTTGAAGAACAGATGCAGAATGTGAAAACTCACTTTCCCTGTGTGACCTCTGCAGCCGTGTCACGTGTCATCCCGCAGGAAACATTGTTTATGTGCACCGGGATGTTGTTGTTTACTTGTTTTGTTATTTATCCAGTGAGTCTAGAAACCTCACATGGACAGGAATCTGTAGTTTGATTCCAGGAAGGTGTTTACACAGTTAACAGGTAGTTTCAAGTGTAAAGACATGCGTGTGTCTCATAAAACAAGGGTTCTCAAAGAGGTTCCCAGAGGGTCTCCAGGGGGTCCCCAGCAAGAAAAGGGGAAATATTTCATCCATAAGTAACACACTGATGGAATGTACGACTACTCTGGTCTGAAATCTTACACAAATCCTGAGCAAACATCTTGTTAAATAGGAGTCCGTGGTTTATTTGTCAGTTATTGGATCCCTGAAGGGCTAAAGATTGACAACCTCTGTTATAAAATTATCAAATCAGATCTAATGTTGGTGTTGTGGGTGTGAGGGGAAATCTGTCCGGGTGAAGTTATAATGTATGTAGTATGTTCGTTGGTGACGGAGGAAGTCTTCAGCAAAGTATTTATTTTCAGTATAAGATGAAGCATGGAAACCAGCCATGACTCAGAGCTGTCCTGGCAAAAAAGGAGCTTTATAATCTGACCAGTGACCAGTGACCACTTAACCATGAGTCTTCACGTGGAGCTTCTCTATTGGACAATCAGCTCTAAACCTTGGATCGTCTCGCCAAATCAATGTTGTGTCCTAAGATAAGATAAGATTTTATAAGATAAGATCTACAGTAATTGATCCTCCGTAGAGGATATGCAAAACGGACACAGCAGTGCAAGGGGAAAGTGCAGAAATAAAAATAAGAAGACAAATGAGAATCAAGAAAAGATGAGATAAAAATAGAAATACTTCATATAATATTATTGTATCATCAATTTTGTGTTCTTCTCTCTCTCTTAGAAAGTCAGAGATATTATGCACTATCTTCCAGTTGTTATGCATCTTGTTTTCTAACTCACCTGTGGGTCCTTTGGAAAACTGCCACATAGAAAAGAGGACGCAAAAATAAGACCATGAAAGTAGAAATTAATTCAAATCAAGTTAACAACAAGACAAACAAACCTGAAGTGCGCTGTAATAGCACGTGCTCTTTCTTTCAGGGTCCCCCGTTGCTGCATGGGTCTGCGACGAGCCTATTTGATCTGGCCAATCTTACTGCTCCTCCTGGTCGGTGCAGCCCTGACGGCTCTGCTCCCCCCCACCGAGGACGGTAGAGGCCTGGACGTCCTGGGAGTGCTACGCCGTGCATCACCGCAAAAGGAGAATCCGGCACAGGGCGACCGTGGCGACAGCGCAGAGGGCGAGCACAAGTTCACCATCGTCATTCAAACGTACAACCGCACGGACATTCTCCTCAAACTGCTCAACCATTACCAGGCGGTGCCTCATCTGCAGCGGATCATCATAGTGTGGAACAACGTGAGGGAGCAGACGCCCCTGAAGCTGTGGAACTCTTTGGGGCCTCATCCCGTCCCTGTGGTCTTTAAGGAGCAGACGACTAATCAAATGCGCAACAGACTTCAATCGTTCCCTGAGATTGACACTGATGGTCGGTAAATCTTTGAGCTTGAATGATTTGAGTTATTCAAAGATAATCGTGCAGACTTGTATGTTTTTGTCTGTTTTCAAATATTTACCGTGGAATTTGTTTGACCTCTCTCGTCCGATCTTCAGCTGTGTTGATGCTGGACGACGACACCCTGGTCAGCGTTCCCGACATCAGTTTTGCTTTCTCAGTCTGGAAGGTAATAAGGTTCAGAGATATTGTAGATGAGCCTCTTGTTATTACTCAATTTTTCAACACACATATTTGGCTCCACAGCAATTTTCCGACCAGATTGTTGGCTTTGTTCCACGGAAACACGTCTCAACACCTGGAGGAGTGTACAGTTACGGCAGCTTCGAACTGCAGGATCCAGAAACGGCTGGAGGCGATAGGTAAGAGGAATTTATTTTTCTTGCACTGCATCATACAATGTACCAGCATGCTTTGTTGCCTCTTGTCTTGTTTTGATGTGAAAGAATACTGTATTTGTTTTGCAGATACTCCATGGTGCTCATCGGTGCTGCCTTCTTTCACCGCCGCTACCTGCAGCTCTTCCAGGACCAACCTCTAGCCGTGCATGCGCTGGTGGACGAAACACAGAACTGCGACGATATTGCCATGAACTTTGTTGTAGCCCAGTATTTGAGGACACATCTGAAGTCTGTAGGCAGGTTCAACAAACCCTCTGGGGTCTTTGTCAAACCTGTGGACGTTCGCAACCTGGAGAAGGAGGCCAGCAGCGGGTACCAGGGCATGTGGCATCGCCCCGAACACCTTCTCCAGAGGTCCTACTGTCTGAACAGGCTGTCGCAGATCTATGGCTCCATGCCGCTTTGCTTCTCCAACCTGATGGTCTCCCAGTTTGGTTTCCCCAGCTACGCCAACCACAAGAGCAGAGGCTGAGGAGGAGCCACATCGCCGACTGCTCTGGATTGAAAGAAGAAAAACTAGGATTGCAAAGTAGAAATCTGGTAAGTCTGATTGGTAAATATTACTTTCATTTTTACGATGTGTCACGTTCAAAGATTTAACCCTGAATTAGAATATTCTGTTTGTTTTTCAAAAATGTTTTGCTTTTTCTTGCATCTGCAGGACAATGATGGACTTTCCTCCAAAACAGTCATTTCTACACATGACTCAGTCTCACATCGTGTCCATATTTGAAAAAGTAAACTGTACTGCTGCCAGAGCTGCCTTTGCTTCAGTAAATCCAACTCTCACTGGGTTGTAGTTAATCAATACACAGCCTTGGATCTGCTTTGACAGTTTGCCTTGTTGAATTTATATAACTGAAATTGAACTGACGTGAAATAAATGTTTAAATTATGAAAATTTTAGTAATGTAAGTGAATATTTTGCCAAAAATAACCTTCCCATCAAAGTCTGTCTGTGATTATTGTAAATAAGATGTACACTTAAACCATGTCAGCATGTACAGCATTAAACATACATGTCATGTTATAAGTAAAATAAAGCCAACTCCATTTTCTAACAATTTGTGGATTCATTCATAATTATTTTATCAGTTAATAAGAGTTAAGTCTTGAGACCGTCAGGGCTTCCAAGCACAATGGCTGATTCATCTTATTTCTGACATTAACAATTGAGCTTTTATTTGTTTCCTTTAGGTCAAGGTTACCCTGCACACAAGTAAATATATCATCCACCAAAACAAACCATTGATTGAGAAAACTATGGGGAAATCCAGTTTTAATAGCAACATAGGAGCAACTCAGAGAAATTTACATCACATTAAATTCAGCCACTGATATTATCCTTGGATTCGATAAAAAATGGTCACATTGTGGTAATGTGACCGGCAAAAAAAACAAACAACTGACCTGAAGGTTGAGCATTAAATATCTTCAGATTATCGCGAGGTAGGAGAGTGATGACATCTACATGAAGGTTTTACTTGTGAGGCAGCTGATGTGACGTTATCTCTCCATCCAGTAAACATCTGCAGTGCAACTTCACGTGACCGGTTTGAAATTGCATACCACGAAACAGCTTATGCCCAGAACCGGAATGAAAAACTATATTTCATAATAAACAGTAGAAACCCCACTCTCTCAGTGGATAAAAGTGTCCTTGCATATTCTGAGGTAACTGGGCTCCAGGGACCTTGCAGAGTTTTATTGGGGTCTGGGTCCTCCAGCACCACCACCAGCCCCCCCTCCAGGCCTGGATCCACCAGCACCCAGGGAACGCATGTCATGCCACAGCTTTACAAATGGCTCCCTCTTTCTCCAAATTAGTTTGTATCCGTACGCCACGTACCATCTGTAAGACAAGACACGGTTAGGAGAAGACGGCTAAAATCTCACCATTGTTTTGTTTTGTATATCTTTGACACAAGTGAAAATGTAATGACTCACACTCCAAAGAGCGCTCCGCCAAGGTGAGCTGCGTGGTCGAAGAGCCGCCATCCCAGAAAAAGCCCTGCTGCATCGATGGCAATGAGCCCTTTCAGAGCCTGGTGACAAACCATCAACAGGAAGCAAAAGTTACATACAATGTACTGAAGTGCATCAACACCTACAACTCTTTACTATGCGTACAGACTATAGACTGTCGGTTAAGCCAAAGCATTTCAGTCACCACCCAATGGCTGGCTGTAGTTAAGGTCATAAACCCTGCCTCTTCAGAGGTTAATTGATGGGATGCGGATGAAATTAAAAAGTCACGTATGTCAGAGTGCTCACTTGTTTGCTCTGTTTGGTTTTAATTAGTTATTTGATGCTATAAAAATGAGGTGATAGTGGGAGAAAGTGGACACTTGGCCATCAATACTGTCCGTACACAGTCTATGGGGTCAGACATACCTACATATTCAATCATTAACACACACACACACACACACACACACAAATACAGTCTCTTTCTTACACTTCCTGCTGTGAAAGTCACCATCGGGAGGAAGATGATGCCTAGTTTGGCCTCTGGCACCTTTGCACAGACTGCAGCCAGGACCGCCATGACTGCACCTGACTACAGATCAAACAATTAGACGGATCAAAACACTGGAATTATTGTATCTCTGTTGTGTTAAAATGTATTGACAATTTTAGCAAACATCTTACTGCTCCTAATGATGGATAGAGACGTCCAGAGGCTGTTTTACACATGAAGCTAACCATATTGGAAACCACACCTGAAAACACAAAATAAAGGAGCAATATAACACATTATTCAAAAAGAAATGTAACTGATCCTTCCAGTTATATTTAAGTTGGTAAAATAGCCATATTTTAACTGTGGGGTTATAATTCACTGATGATTCAATGCTGGATTTTGATTTGATCAAACGTTATCAGACACCATTCCTTTCCTTGACTTACCAGCAGACAGGTAGACTGCAAGAAACTGCTCCTTTCCCAAGAGAGACACAACGCCTGAGGAGAACGTCCACAGCACATACATGTTGGCCACCATGTGGATAAGGGAGTAGTGGCTGAAGGCCGACAGGACCATGGGAAGGCAGCGAGTTTCTGGTGGAGGAGAGAGAAACGGATGCAAACATTAAATGGGTGGTTGGAAAATAAAATGTTTTCTTATATAAAATAGAAGAAGGGACACACTCACTGGAAGCTGGGTTGGCCGTGAAGTACTTAATCATGCTTCTTTGCATCGAAGGGATCCGCCACAAACACAGGACCACAGCGTTCACGGCAATAATACCTGGGAAATGTTTATAAGAAAAGCTCCGATGAGGAAATGTGGGATTATGTTTAACACAATGAAATATGTTACGAGGTTGGCCATTAACTCTGAGGAAACGCAGGAACAAAACAAATCTGTGTTCTGCAAAATAAGTGTACCTGTAACAGTCCTCTGACCCTCGGTGAGGCCGCTCCAGAAGTCGTCCGCCATCGACATCAGGAGGATGAGCTGTCGCTGGAAGCCCGACAACTGGTTCCACCAGTCGTGCCAGTATGCCATGTTCTGGGACCCCTGGTAATAGTTGAGGAGAAAGAAGAAGAACTATAAGCTACCAGTTAGTTGAGCTGTATGTGAGAATGCTCATGTCAGAGCTAGCTGCTCCAAACATGTTCTGGAACTTTTTTCGCAAGTCCCTGCCTGAATGGATCCAAATGTGAATCTGATGAAATTCGCAACCTTTGGGTGATAATTAAACAATAAATGTGATCTCAGCAACGAGAAGTATTCGTAATTTCCAGCCCCCGCCTCCTCCTCCTCTTCTTCTACCCAGGCGCCATCCCTCACCTAAAGACATTTTCATGCTATTGTGGATACTTCTGACACCAGGCAATCTCCCACTGCCTTCTTCACATGTGAAAGGCAAAATGTCTGGACCCAATTTTCCTGACATTTTCCAGGGTTCAAGTCAGAAAAAGGTTTAAAATGAGAGCGGTGGAGGAGAGAGGCAGCAGTTTTTTTTTTTATATTAAAACCTCACCTTCTCCAATTCTTCTGACTTCTCTTCATCTTTGGCAGTCTGAACTTTGGACTTCAGCGTCTCATATTGCAGAATGGCAGCAACACCAAAGGAGCAGCCTGTAAACTGACATGGAGTCAGGCAACAACATGGCACCATGGCACTGTCCTACGCTACATTATGCCATGCATCTATATGACATATTTAAACATCATAATTAAAGATAGTGTAATGTTCCAGTAAAAGACTGGGAGGGCCTACCCCTACTGTGAACATCAGCGGTGTGAAGAGGCCCGGCCTGGGGACCTTTGGAGGAGGTGGGGGTCCTGGGGTGCCAGCTTCGTGTGGAGAAGGATTCGTTTCCTGGCTGACATTGCCTTTTTTTGTTTCTGCCCGTTTGGCCTCACGACGAAATCCACACCTCTGTTGGTTGTAGAGACTCTGTCTGTGAAAACACATGACACAGGAAGAAGCATTAAAACTGAAGGATATCAGAACCGGACCAATTTATCTTACAGACGATAAATTACACCAACTTCATCTATATTAGGGCTTTCCATTTTTATTAAAAATTCTGACATTTGCATCTGCCGATATCCGTATTGCAATATCCCAATTGATCAACAATGACATTATATCTATCTTAGATATAATATAAGGCAGAGCACTACAACAGTCATGCATCAAAAACTGCGAATGGGATGTTCTTGCGGTGTTGATTCAATGTGTATACACACATATATTGTATTTATTTATTGCTTGGTTTGTGAAATTTATAACAGTGACACCTAATGTTTCCTATGTAGTATGACAGGTTTTTAGTCTTGTATTTACAGGTTTACTCTTGCACTGTTTTGCACTCTATCCATCTCTCTATCTCTCTCTCTCTCCCATCTATCCATCTATCTACCTATCGTTGTTGTCTGCCTTACAAACATATTTAGTTCGTGATATCTGATAGTTCGAGAGTGTTTGGCAGTAATAGGTGAATCAGTGTGTTGGTGCTGCATTACTTCAGCTGTGGGGGTTCTTTAACCTCACCATTTGGTTTCCCTTCATGATCTGACCAGAGGAAGCAGAGGTTCTGCTGTTGAGGTGAAGAGTGTGAGAGACAAACCCCTTCAGGTGAAAGCTCAGCACAGGCGAGACCGAGAACAGCCCCGTGGATCTCATTCCAATGACAGAGGGAGCAGTTAGGTAATCCCACAGTAACACATTCACACACACACACTCACACAAAGACACACACACACACACGGGTTACTGTAGGTCGGGTGTGTGTGTGCTCACCTGCAGCCTCTCGCAGCGGATCCGTGTGACCCGCTGATCAGCTGTGTTTTGGTCCAGTTCATAACACATCCTCTCCACGCCATGTTGGACTGACAACCTCCTGTCTAAGCTCCTCCCCCCGCCGGACCCGAGCTGAAGACCGCTTCAAGGAGTCGCCGGAAAGCTCCGACTTTCCACACCCAGCGAGCAGCTCGTAGGTATTCGAGAGCATCAGTCCTCATGAATGTAACAATAAAACAAACGAACACGACAATTTCAACTTCAACACCTATTACCTTGTTTTTTCAAATCTTCAACACAACGATATTGTCTCATCTTATTCTATCTTACTAATAATATTGTACAAATAAACATCGGTCGACACTCAATTCTTAATTGCACCTTTTTCATAACCTTTCCAAATATATTGAATGTTTTTTGTCATTTAACAACAATAACAACCACAAAAACAAAAACAATAGATTCAGAGTTAATGTTGTTTCTCACATAAAAGTTTAGAGTCATTGAATGCACCACTATGTATAGGCCTCTGTGATACACTTCATCTCCCTCTAGTGGAGCATTAGAGTACAGAAGACACATTAATGTTAGTGGTCACACAATCTCCAAAGTGCATAAAGTAAATATTAACTTATTTATGAATAAAAACAATTCAGTAACACAATGTAATATATTTTATGTTTCAATTCTCTTGTGACAGTGTTTGTTTGATAATTTTTACACTTTTACTTATGTAAGCAATTCACATGCCACTTTTGCGGATCAGTTTATTAAATCAGAAAAAGAAAATAATAAAAGAAAAATAACAAACTGGACATTTAGTGGAGCGCATACCTGCGCCAAGGCCCAACACTCCAGATTTATACCTGGATCTGCACCAAACTGCAGTAACTCATTAATAGCAGTCCCCTAAACATGATATCCTTGAATTATTCTCTGAGAAATCAATACAAAATTTAAATAAACACTCAATCTGGCAATGTTTCAGAAAGTGAAAGAATTCCTGGATTGGCCCAGTGGTCTGGGGTCCACACCAACGTGTCTCGTGGTGATTCTATTTGTAGCTTTTGGGCAGTCCTGCCAAATAACAGACAGACAAAACAAATAAGACAAAAAACCTTGTTGGTGAAGGTAATGAATGCAAAACGTTTGAGCACAGAGCAGAATAAGAAGATGGAGAATAAATGTGCTGGTGTATAGCACATTCTTGCATAATGTATTCATCAGAAAAACATTGTCTTATTACTGAAACACTTGGAGGGCACAATGAACTTTGTTTTTGCGAATACAAGCAGTGGAATCGAGTGTGGCTGAGTAGAATTAATGGCACTAGGTGTTGCTATTGACATCTGGACAAGTTCCACAACGTCAAGCCTGCCAGTGACTCCACAAATAGGGGGAGAAGGTAGAATTCACCACGAGAGGCTGCACTGCAGTGTCTGCAGAGGAACTGTGGGCTCCCCTCCAACTTGCACTTGACCTGCGCGGCTACTTCAGCTGTGGACCATATAGCTTCTAATAGAGCTTGAACAAAATAAAAGAAGAGTAAGCTAAGTATGGGTGATTAATAACAACTGAGGCAGCCAGTGCATCCCCCCGGGACGTTACAATACAATCTCACTTCTGCGAGAAAATTAGTCATACAGGAAAGAGGAGGGGGGGTTGATGTTTCAGGGCAAAGATGCAGAGTGCAAAGGAAGGAGAGCAATACACCTTTGTCACTGTAGGGTTCCAAGGACATGCACTGCCAAGTTAGATGATATCCTATGGGTGCAGGTCTGGGGCAGAGGAGGACAGGGAGATGTGGGAGAGGAGGAGGGAAGTAGAGAGCTGAGGAGAGGAGGGAGGGATGACAGTGATAGGAGCGAGCACAGGACATGCCGAGGTGGGGAGGCCAGAGAGAGAGGGAGGTGAGGGGATAAAAAGAAAGGGTGAGAATCATAAATATTTGAGGAGTGGCAGGCAGAGTAAACTTAAGGCCATTTTGGGATTTTGTGCCGTGCTGCGACCCAGCATATGCAACGTCACCACCCACACATTCGTCTCTGTTGGAATCCGTAGAGGTCTTAGGTCCCTCGCTGATCAATGCACTGCATTTTTTTCTCTAGCAGAGGTGTCCTCTTTCAGGTCCTCTCATCGATTCTCTGTGAACCGACGCCGGCCAGGATTTGCTTGTGTCAGCAAAAGGGCACGCAGGGCCTCGGTCATGTGACAGGAAGTGTGACAACTGAAATCCGAACAAGATGTCTCTCATTTAAGGTCCAACCGATCATTCTACCACAACTTAGTACATATGGAATAAATAACAAATTGAACAAAATGTTTGAATCTTGCATCTGTGATTTGAATCCAGAGGCATGATGATGGACGCATTTGGCCTTGAGGCTTCGATTTCAACCCAAAGGCTGAAACATCTTGTACCAGCAGCACGGTCTTTTTATACCATCAGAGGAAACTCTAGATGTACACATATTGTTCCATCAGAGTGCTGACGGGGAGCTTTCTAGGACACTGATCAATGGACCAGGTAGACAACACCTCTTTTTATTACTGTGCAGATTTTGAGACTCAGCGGTCAAATCCTAATCTGAATTCCACTGCAGTATAACCAAGCAGAGGGTACAATAACCAGTCATTATTGATCTCACTGATGAAATATGAATGTCTCTGAAGCAAAAATATCATCTAGCTTCGCTATCACTGAAGCAACACGGTCCAGTATGTGGTCAGAGGGTGGGAGCGAGGCCGGAGCTCATCAATGTATAGGTCGGAAATAATTTATTGTTAAATAAGCAGCAAATTATTAAACCGATAAAGATCTGGCACCAGCACTTGGTGATGTATAGGAGTGTATTGGTCTTACTGGCTCAGCTGACACATGACAAACTAAATGGCTCAACAAAACCCTGGAACATTGTAGAGATCATAAGTTTCTCAAATTGATGCTGCGGGTCCCTATAGCCAAAAGTGTAATAATTTATCTTATTTTAACATTTTAGTTCACATGCAACACACTGACAGAATGTTTGATTATTTGGGTCCCGATACACCCGCTACAATGAAACCATGAAAGAAAATATCTTCATAATTCAGGTTCCGTCCCATTTGTGTCCGATCAGGGCTCCTTGAAGTGCAAAGGTTTGAGAGCCTGGTGTGATCAAATATTGAAAAGGAAAATATATTTTTTTATGTCTTTATTATTATTTTTTACATGTTTATGACTTTATCTCTTCATGTTTTTAAATGTTATACGTTGTATATATTGTATTTGTATTATTGTATTGTATAACTACAGATGTAATCCCTTTTTTATTTGTTTTACCTATTTTATTCCTCTCTTTTCAATCTCTTTCGTGTTGCTTGAAAGTTGTTTGAAACTGTGTTTTCAGGAATTGTTTTACTCTCTGACGTGGTTTTCTTTTAATTTGGTTTCTGTGTTGTTTCAAAGGCCCATGTACATCACCTATACCCTATAAATAAAATTGGAATTGCAAATTCGAATACAGAACAGACTTGATCAGAGTTTACCATTACAAGAAAGACATGTTTTATCAGCACAGTCAAATGTTTAAAAGTAGAAACTGAAGTAGATCAACATTTTTATAACGGAAATGAATATCTCCTCTGTTTAACCTCAGCCCAGTCGAGCGCCTGACAAAACTGTACTCCTGCATCAATGCCCATCCTGCATCCGCTAACCCCTGCAACACACACACACACACACACGCACGCACACGCACGCACGCACACGCACGCACACGCACGCACACGCACGCACACGCACACACACGCACACACACACACACACACACACACACACACACACACACGCACACACACACACACACACACACACACACACACACACACAGGCCCTGCCTCCCTCCCTCCTTCTTCTACCTGAGTCGTCAGCCCACCTCACTCAGAAACTCTTGGGGTAGCCTCGAACAACGAGCTGGCTGAGAGCTCTGAACATCCCGTGTCCCCGCCTCGAGCTTCAGGAGGGTCTCAGTCAGGTCTCCTCTCGTCTGCCGGCTGTCCCAGCTGAAGAAACGAGCGCGCCGCTGCTCCAAAGCGCATTACTCCACCTGAAAGCCTGCACATCACCGCGGCAACTTCTGCACCGCCAAGGGACATGGGTGACAAAAACGCCGGTGAGTAAAACTTCCACTTGCACATAGCCCATATGAATAAGTTAAGAGCCCTTTTTCGTTTTCGATGTCTTTGGACAGGGGATATTGTGCATTATGTGTGCGTGGATGAGTGGAGCGCACACTGCGGAACACAGGCAGCCTGGTTAACTTTGTTAGGAAGTGCATGCAGCAGTGGAGGGATGCTCTCTCTCTATGGGATGGTGCTGATGAGAGTGAGTTTAGAACCACAGACCGTGCACATGCTTCAGTGCTGCAGCGCGATGCTGCTGCTGCTGCTGGTCGACCGGCTTCACGGTTCAGTCTGCAGCCTCCACTCGTTTCCTCTCTCTCCCCGGAGCACCCGCCTCCTTCACCTCCAAGATCCATCAACACTGCTGGTCCACATGTGTCAATTGCAAAGCGTTTGGATTTAATATTAAACTCAAGTTGTGTGTAATATAGCAGGCCGTTCCCAACACAATTTTCCCACCCAGTGTTGTGCATGGGAAACGACTTGAGTGTGCTTTCCTTTTACTCTGTCAGTGCTGTCAGCTGATTCAGACCAAAACTGCTGCCTCTCCACTTCTTTTCGGGGAGATGAATGTGCTGCTGTCCCCCTTAAACCCTCAGCATCAAGCGTTGTTGACAACGCTTTTCAGCTCTGCCAGTAATAGGCAATAGAAGATGTTTTTAATGAGCCATATAATATATACAGACCTCTGATCTCAAACATTGTGTGTCTTCCATGTCTCTGTGGCTGTGTGGGACTTTGCAGGGCAGATTCATTTAAGGTTCCATGATGGGGATAAAAGCACAAAATAAGCACCCCCCCATGGGAAGTGTATTTGGATAAGGGACAGGGTGCCCTTGTTAAAGTAGGGTAACCTTTCTCTCTCAGTGTCACCCTGGCCTGCTTCAATGAGGTTTGCTGTGATGCAAAATACAAAAATCATGGAGGTGTGCAGTTGCATGTTATAGGTATCTATAGGCTTACTTCAAACTCTGAGCCAAGATTCAAGATTCAAATCTTTATTGTCCAAAAATCTTTCTCTGGTATATGGCACACATAATAATACAATACAGTACATAGGAAGACACGGTAGATTACAATACAAATACATAATAATGTATAGTACTACAAGAAAAACTTTAAAATGAATCAGTTGACACGGGCAATTTAAACTCAATAATAAATACTGCAAAGTGCTGTGTGCCTTGACTTTCACTCTCATTAAACACACATTGGGATGTGTAGAGTTTATACAGCCTCATTTATTGATCCCTCTCAAGGAAAATGAAGCATTCGCCACCACAAATAATAGCGGCTGTGACTCAGGAGAAAGACTGGGTTGTCCTCTAACCAGGAGGCCGGTGTTTCAATCCCAGTCTCCCCCAAACCCCAAAAAGCTGTGTGCTGACAGTGTGTGAGTGATGTCCAATAGATCAAGTGCTGCACCTAGATGCATGTGCGTAAATCGGTGAATGGCAAAAACAGCAGTGTAAAGTCTACAGCGGAATAGAAAAGATAAAATAAGCCCATTCAAGCGCTTTATGCTTCACTGTCCAACCAGAGCAGTGTTTGAATCCTTGTATTACAGGAGAGAGGGGGGGGGGGGGGGCTGGTACAGTATGACTCACATCCTCTCTCTGGACCTCGTGGCTCTCTTCTTTCATCTCTGGTCAATTGAACTTTTTGCCACATGTGCACTTTAACTGTAGGAACATATACTGTATATACATACAATAGCGACAAAGTTATATTCCCAATAAAGACACACAACTAACTCAAAAGGGTGAATTTGTGAGGTATCTCTCTGGCTGTGGCTCTGATTTACCGTCTCTGACTCCTGTATGACGACAGCAAACCTTATTTATTTACTGATTCATCACCTTTCGCCACTGAGGTTATATTTTCAACCTTTTCCATTTGTTTGTTGTTTTTTTTTTTGTATGTTTGGTTGCGAGCAAGATAATGAACAGAACAACTGGGAGGATCACCATGAAACGTCTTGGAGGGATGCGTATCGATCGGGAAAGAACCCATAAAATCTTGACATTTTTATCAGTTTGTTTAACATTGTGAGATCAATCTTTTTATTGCGGCATATTGACGGAACTGATATCTATGAGTGTGTGAAGTTTATTGCAGTTTAAATAAATTTAGGCAAGGTATGCGCTATACTCAGTGCTCAGCTCTCCCCTTAGCATCGGCCATTTTATTTGTTATTAAACTGATTAATTGATTGAAAAATTATTCCAGGTTGTTTTGTGTAGTGGTAATCTCTGCAGTGACGTGTTGGACTTGTGGGCAAACTGCCCTGCGGCTCCAGGTCAACTATGAAACATCTATGATTTGTGATAAGAGTTTTTACTGTACTTGAGTAGATTCATCCACATTTAAGTTGGTATTTAGCTTCTCTTTTTTGCTAATGTCAAGGAGCATCTATCATTTTGTTTATCTTTATATTGTATGTTTTCTCTTCTTGGTAGAAACAATTCTAATCCCAATTAAAATAATGGATTAGAAACCTTAAATCCATGCTCGTCCTAACAATGCACCATTGAGTTGTTGCTCCTGGAATTAGAATATTCAAGGATGACAAACCTTCATGGGTCCTGTTGTATCACTTTATGTTGAAACTCAGTAAGGAGCCATGTACGAATTTGAGAAGAATATGATATTTCGGTTATTATACAAGGTGTAATATTTTGGTGTATTATGTGGATTATTTGTTAATTTGTGATCACATAGTGTCAGCAGAATGTAGGGGTCACATAGGATTGAGTGGAGATGATGGCTCATATAATATCATATTTGTGGAGTTAGGTGGAGAGACGCTACTTGATCAATGTGATTACATTAATTAGCATTTTAGCACATTACAATCAGTTGATCTTCTTTTCTCTAATCAAAGATTAAACACATTTTTATGCCTCCCAGCATCTTGTTTGTTTCCTTAAGTCGCTACACTCGTTCTTGAAGCTTTATTTGACGCCGACACTGTGTTCACATGATGTATATATTCCTAAATCTCTTTGTGCGTTTGATTATATTACATTTAAATCTGTGGTTATATAATAATTCAGCGCCGGAATCCCAAACACAATGAGCTGTTACCAATTTTCATGCTACTTGATACATTTGTACATTGTAGTTTAGGTTTATCTTTCCTTCCCATCCTGTAAATACAACACATTACAAGATAAAGCAGATTTCATTTACGCTGTAGTGCTGCTGCTGATTCCCTTTTCATATCTTTACATCTGTTAAATCTCCTCTTTCTCAATTATGAACGCAACTGCAATCTTAACCTCCCACCACTCCCCCTCCAGTTTTTCTTTGTCTTTCTCTCGTTCTCTTTTACAACATGCTGACAGTTGCAATCTCAGCATTTTGGGAATTCACCTGAATCTTTGGATTAGGTGTTAATTGGCTTTCCTTAGTAAACCTGTCACGACAAAGCAGGAATTATCATTGGGGAATTCCATATACCTGTCCCACAAAGTTGCACACAGTAATATCTAGCCATAATAATTAGCATCCTTTAACGGGCCAGAGGACGCAGCAGGCCCACCAAAATCATCGTCCTCATCCTTTCACCTTATCTGAGTCAAGTATCTTGTTGCTGTTTTGTTGGGCCCAGATTCCCTGACCTCAAGTTTACACACTTGTCATTTTGTACCAGAGTGTTGGCAGCCTCCCTTAGTGCAACCATGAACAGTTTTGCATTGCGACATGGGACCTTGCTTTTGCTTTGCAGAATATGAGAATGTTTTCTGGCATTTCAGCAAACTGCCGTCACCATCAGCACTGACTTGGTGCTGCTGTAAACACGGTACGTTTGACTCGCTGTTACTGATTCAAGGGTCTCTGTCTTCTCTGCTGTTGTTGCTCCAGAATTTAACATGCTGACACTTCTGTTCAGACAGGCTATGCTCAAATTGTGTTGTCTTATCATGTAACTGACTTATCCTACATTTATATTACTTAACAATATATATACTGTACTTAAGTTTTATCTTTCAATGTAAATGTAAATAAAACTTAGTTCTAGCTCAGTTATGCAGACGTAGTGTTTCTGCTTGTTTTGATATTTTTTCAAGCTGTACTAAAATTAATATGTCAGATCTGAATTGGCATTTTACTGCCTTCTCCAGCACTCTGTGTGGTGCATTATTCTGTCCATACTGGTGGGTAATGATGGTTGGTCATTGTTTGGCTGTGGAGCACAAATGATGCACCGATGGAGCCATGAAACCAGTTGTTGGCCTGAATTGTTTGAGGTTATACATTCTTAAATACAGAGGTTTTACTTCCAAAGCAATCAAGCGACCTAATTGATTAACAATAAGCGAACCATTAAATAAATGTGTCCTCTTTTCTTTCAGTTGAAATGATGCAGAACAAAAGCATATCAGCATTTTTGTATTGTGTCCTCATTTTTCTAAATTGGACAAGTTGCAGTCAAAGCTGGTATCGTCTTACGAGGTGAACACTGCAACCTCACTTCTGTAGACAGATAAAATGTGGGAAGGTGAAAGGAAAGCTGACTCGTCAAGCATCTTTCCGCAGCGTCACCAGAGATGGATCTGAATTTACTCAAATACAGACAGGACACTTTTGTTTTTGCACAATGGTACAATTATGACACGAGAGTGAATGGAGAATGGTCGAGAGGTGTCACCTGGAGTTTGATGCCAGCAGAAATGATGCAAGGAGGGAGTGTTTATAAATAGAGGTTCAAGTGAAGATTAAACACAAGTGTAAAGCATTTAAATATGAGGCTTTGACTTTATTTAAAAATCTAATGATGGGATTAGTTTTGAGTCTTATTTTTTTGTATCTGACCTGCACCAAAACCTTGTCAAAAATGTTAAAATTATATTTGTATTCATCTAAACCTTAACTCTTTAAAAAGGCTGCAGTTTGGAGGTTTGCAAAATTCATCATGCTCCAGGTAATGCAAGTAAATTATTTTTTTTAAGATTGTGTGCAGCTTATTATATTTATGAATGCAACACAGAGACAATCAAATATATTTTATTACTCAATTTGTTTGGATACATAGGACCTGAGAGGATAGTGTTCATTGTGGCACAGATCAGAGTGTATAAGCCTTGGTTATTGTCTTGTTTGACTTTGTCTTGTTAGCCAAAAAACATAGCATTCTGTCATATTAACCAATGGCCGATTTCTGTATCTGTGACTGCGAAACACTCAACTGATAATAAATATACTGTACATACAGAGACATTTAAGTGAAGTTCCAGTATCTGTGGGCACAAGCAGTTTAAAAAGACCTCTGTGCTGTCACCCTTGTTTCTTGTCTTTTCCTTGGGCTCTGCAGTGGGACAGTATAGAGCAGATAATACAGCATCATCACCATATCTGTGCCAGCTCCACCCCTCCATCCTCACATTGTCTCTCTACTCCTCTTTGACCTTTCTTATTTGCATGGCTGCTGTTGTTGAGGCATTCTGCTGATCTCACATGTCCTTTTATGTACGTTGTATATAGATTTTGAAACTATCAAGGCATGTTTTCAAGGTAGTTGCAGGTCTTATCATTTGTTGTCCTTGTGGTGCAAGAACAGAGGAGTGTTTGGGTAAAACTCCTCAAACCAGCAGTGTGTAGAATTAGTGCTGCAGTAAAAGGTTGTGCAATATGTCTTTGCTCACTGACGACAAAACCAAAGCTTTGTGTTAATGCTGTATTAGTGAGTCCTTTATATCATGGCGCCCCCTAGAGTTAGTAGTTGCACATAGAATTGCTTTGGTCAAGAAAATCAGGAGGGTTCTATAATCGTCCTGAGCCAAAAATACATGGTGAAATATTGAATCCTGACTTTTATGATTCTTAACCTAAATATAACATAATACGTAATAATACATGATAAGTGATACTTGTATGTATTTACCATTTATCTTCTGTAGTCTGAAATGTCTTTAAAGTACATGTATTTTGAAGTACTTCTACTCAACTGTTTCAGTTTTTAACCAGACATATTAGAAAACAACATAATATAAAGACCTGAACATAACCTATCAACTTCATTTACTCCAATAGATCGTAATTAATGTAAGTCAGTGGGCCTATATGTGCACTAGTTATATGCACAGGAAGATAGGCTCTTGACTCTTGACTCCCAACACCTGTGCAGCCTTATAGCTCCGCATTACACCTCATTCATGGAGGGCTGTGACTGTACCCCTGCAGTTTAACTCTGGTGTTAAACTGCATGCACCCCCCGCCCCCTTATCTCTCTCTCTCTCTCTCTCTCTCTCTCTCTCTCTCTCTCTCTCTCTCTCTCTCTCTCTCTCTCTCTCTCTCTCTCTCTCTCTCTCTCTCTCTCTCTCCTAACCTCCTTCCTCCCATTACTTCCGCGCGGATGGTGAAGATACAGGCGGGTGGGGGGTGTATAGAGGAGGGGAGGGGGTGTGTGTTGTACAATTAAGAGCACATTGTAACGTCCTTGCGTTGCCTCGCCGTGGCGGAAGTGGAATGTTCGCCGTGACCGACGGTGGACAAAAAGAGGATAGAGAGAGAGAGAGAGAGAGAGAGAGAGAGAGAGAGAGAGAGAAAAAGAGAGAGAGAGAAAGAGAGAGAGCGAGAGAGAGAGAGAGAGAGAGAACGAGAGAGAGATGCTGGCCCGGCTCCGCGATGCTGCCTGACCCTGCCCGCTGTGCTGGGATGATATAGCGCTGTCCGGTGGTTTGGATTGAGGAAGGCTCCCATCAACCCAAATCAATGAGGATTCTGAGGCCATTCCTTCAAAAAGGAGCGCATATGCTGCAGTGTTTCTGTGGACAACGATCGAAGTCGACCACTATCACCGACGGTGAGACACAGCACCATAGCAGCATAGCTTCGTGGCTAAACACCTTTCTTTGCATGCTTTCTCTCTTGAGTGATGATGAGGAGGAGGGGGGAGACAAAAGGGGAAAGAGGAGAGGTGAGGTTGAGGAGGAAGAGGGGGAGGTTCAGTGGTTTCATTGGAGTGTGTTGAGTTAACATTCTTCCAGTCTGCAGGGGAGAGAGAGCCTCTCCTTGTGCTCCTCGCATCCGTCCCGAGTTTGTGTGTGTGTCCTCGGGTAGCAGCATCCAGCATCCAGCCGCACTGTGCAGGGCTCCACATGCACTTCACCAGACTGAGCTAAATTTGCAGGCGAGGGTGTTCCAGTGCTGCATCCGAAGCAGAAGCCAAAAAAATGGGACAATGCAGGGACCAAGTCATTAAACTTCAGGAGGGAGGCAGTCTGGTGATCCAGGGCCCCAAACAAACAGCCCAGGGTTCAGCACCACGGACAGCGGCACAGCACAAGTGAAACATGCAGGCTCCCAAACTTTTCATGTCACGATTCCGCAAAAATGATCTTGTTACAACTTCAATTTGATGACTTTGAATCAAAAGGAGAGTAAAAAAAGAGCAAGAAGTACCCTACAATGTACTGAAATGTATATTCTTGGCTGAAAGTACTTATTATGAGAGCCTCCTCATACAGAACCCCTGGAAGTCCCCAAATGTTTCATGTCACGATTTCACTAAATGTATCTCTATAGAACCCCATTCAACAACAGTTTGAATAAGTTTAAATAATAAGGCCCTATACCTGACAGCACAGAGTAAAAACTACTCTTCTATACACTGGATAATTAAGTTGGAAATCAGTTAAAAAGTATTTTCTTTGTTGAGTTTTCAAACTGCTTATCATGAGAGCCTCCTCATAGGACCCCAGCAAACCCCCAACGTGTCTCTTTAAACCCGAGTTTCATGACATTTAATCAACTGTAGTCTACCTGACAGCACATATTAAAGCTACCTTAGAATATAAAGGATAATTTAGTTGAAAATCTATTGAATTGTCTTTCTTTGTCTCTCTCTAAGTGAACCGCATATAATGAGAGCCTTTCTATAGGACCCCTGAAAGTCCGTAAAAACTACTTCGACTTCTACTACTCTTACAATATAATAGATAATTGAGTTGGAATTGAGATTAAATGTATTTTCTTAGCAGATTTTGGTAAAAAGAGCCTCTGGAGGTCCCAAAACGGACCCTTAACCCGACAGCACAGAGTAAAAACTACAATATACTGGATAATACAGTTTTGGGAGACTCTTCATCACCTACAGGAGCCCTGGAAGTCCCCAAACTCCACTTGACACTGCTGGTCTAATTCTGGCAGTGTGTCGTTTCAGAGAAGCTGCATTTCCTCCCACGCCTGTAAACAAGACACTCTAGAAGTAACTCACTTTACATTTACAAAACATACTTCTCTGTGACTCAAGCTCAACCTCCACTCAGACAAGAAACCTGACATGTCCTCTATTGTTTACCAGCAATTCACTGCATTGCTGCTGTCAACTCATAGCATAACCACATATTCTGACACAGTAAATAAAAATCTCCCTCAGAACTTTCAGAATGAACTCGACTGCTCATATATTCAGAACCCTCCTCCCGTCGTTCTGAGTAAAGATCGAGCTGGAGCAGCTCTCGAATTCAGGGCAGACAATTAGAAACTCCATTAAGCACAGATGATTCCTCTGAGGTGGTTGGACCAAAAGCAGCGTGCACACTGGGAGCTGTGGGACGCGGTGATATAAAAGCGCCACCGGCCCTTATCCTGCATCTCGGCTCGCTGTCAGATTCACCTTATGACCTTAATGTAAAACTTTGTCAGTCAGCTCATTTGTGTGGTCACAGAAGAATGCAAAAATGAAATTGTGAGTCCAAGTTGAAGCTGTTTGATTGTAAGCTGTGTCGGCCGAAGAAGCTTGTCTGGGATTTACTAACTTGCTCCCTCGTTTGCAAAGCTTAAATCTGATTCTCTGCTGAAGTGTTGCATTTCTTTTGAAAGAGCCCCTTAACAACTGCATACTTTTTGATTTTGGATACAACACTGATCAAACACCCAATTTTAACTGAACTGGACAGTCTGTTTCATGCCAGCAGTTTCTTTATCGCCAGTCTGACACTTAAAGAAAACTCAAGACTGAGCATTTCCGACAAACACAAACTCAAACTGATGAAACAAAACAGGATCACACTTTACTTTCTTGAAGAAGGTGCAAAAAAAACTTGGCTTCTTTCTGTGTTGTGCATTATTTCCATGTAGTCAAGTTTGATTATTGCTTGGCTGTGGAGCATGAGTTTTTTCTGATGGAGCCATGAAATCATCTGCTGGGCTTATTAGTTTGAGGTTAAATATCCTTGAAATACAGTGTTTTTTTTCCCTCTGAAGCAACCAACCAACCTTCTGATAGAGAAATAATAAATTAAACTGGACCATCAAATGCAAACTTTTTATTTAAATTGAAATGATATGTTGTATCTCTAAATTGGACATTTTCTTAAAATAATTACAAAATATTATGTATGATAAGCTTTAATTGCAGTTGCATTCAAAGCTGGTATCATCTTACAAGGGGCCTTCATGTTGGTCTCACTGCTGCTGTTTTACTTTAGCCTACACAGGATCATGCAAAGCAGGAGGAGTAGAAAGTGCTGCTGCTCTGCAGAATCAGGCTCGCTGCCAACAATGACCTCAGAGGGATTCACGGTGTAAGATCGTTTTCTGAGCAGACTTAAATGTTTGCACCTGCATGCGTTCCTTTGCAGTGTCAGGGTGGCACCTGGCTTTTGCTCTGTTGAAGTTAAATACAGTAATCGGAGGACACTTGTGTAGTGGGTGGTATGATGAGAGAAAAGCAGTGGCAAGGCCTCGTCCTCATTCATATTTCTTGTAACAGCCCTGTAAAGCTTAATAGTTTTCATTGTGCACGTTTTCTTTTAATTTCAGTTCATGTAAGTCATGTGTCAGTGAGAACAATGGGTAATGAAGCACATTTCTAGACAGCACAGTTTTACCATTCACACACATGCATCTATGTGCAGGACTTTCTTTATCACACTCATACACTGTTGGCACTGGGGCAACTTGGCCTTCAATGTTTTGCCCTTGAGCATGCGGTACAGTGGAGACTGGAATTAAACCCCCGGCCTTATGCTTAGTGGACGACCTGCTCTACTACCTGAGCCCAATACTCAGAGCAGTGACTGAAATTGTGGCTAATGTAACTTAAACGATGATAATGTTGAAAACTATCTTTTTTTTGTAAAGCAGGGATCTTGTCCTTTGGCTTACACTCGCTGCTTTTATTAGTATTAACTCAAATAAAAACGAATATCATATACAACTCAAGTATTATGCATTAGTTTGTGACTGTTGCATGGTGAACAGTCAGCTGTGGTTGTACAAGTGTTGCTGCGAGCAACGGCATCACTTTCATTCTCTCATATTTCTGCTCTTTGCCTCCTGTCAGGTTGGTAAAGCAGCCGGTTCATCATTTCACATCAAAAGATGATGAAACCTAGTTCCAGCTATTGTGAGTCAACAAATCTGTGAGGTATCTCAAGGACACAGTGAACTGTCAGATTTCACACAGTGGAAACACCCACATCTACTCTGTGAATACGTGTGGTTAATTATTTCTCCACAAGGGGGCAGCAGATGTAAAGGAATCACTAGCTGTGGTTCATTCACTGTCACTCTTTTAATGCACATCAAACGTTCACACTAACTGTGCACTAAGCACATGTTTATACTGAGTAGTTTTATACCATAAAGAAAAATAAGTGAGGCACAGTTTATGTTATTGAACCAGCCAACCACGTCCAAGTCCTAATCTTTTTTTAACTGACTGAAATGATTGCAGTCTACTGTCTGCAGTGGATTACATAGCAGCAGAGTTGTAATGCTCATGGAAGGATCTCTGCTGGAACAAAGAAATAAAAAAAGGAATAAAAAAACAACATCAATTGTCTGTGGTAGTGGGAGGAAGCCAAGCAGATCATCATACAGTATAAGAGACATACAGTGTCTAGACTGTGTCCCTCCAATTTCTAAGAATGCCAGCCATCCCATCAAAAAGCTCCACCGGCTGATTCCTTTCATTCATATAACTCTGCATATCCACTGGAGTGATGCATGTTATTATTGAAGTTCTTATTGATTACTTTTGATTTCTTTATGCTGCAGCGAAATGTTCACTTTCACCACTTGCTGGCAGCTCTAAAGAATGCAAAGTGGGTTTTGATTGGTGACTCTTTCCATCAGTTTCTGACTTCTATTGCACTTTGCTATATTTGTCTTACTCTCTCTTTCTCTCTTTCTCTCTCTCACTGACACACCGAGAGATACACATGTATAAGTACACAGGGGGCCTAGCCAGGGTATTGGCTTTCATCCCTTATATGTGTGAAGGGAGGAGTGTATCTTAAAATCTTCCTTCCTCTGTTCTCTCTCTCTCTCTCTCTCTCTCTCCCCCCCTTTCGACCTCTCTCCGGATTCAGAATGTCAAACAGAGTCCCAGAAAAAAGCCTCTAAATGTTTCATGCTGTTTCATCATGGGGAGGAGAGATGTTCACTGTGATGCTGAAGCCTCACGTGTCCTTCCTCCCACTGTGTGTGCGTGTGTGTGTGCGTGTGTGTGCGTGTGTTTGTGTGCATGTGTGTGTGTGTGTGTGTGTGTGTGTGTAAATATCCCCTGCCCATGCAATTATAGCATGAAACCAGAGGCATGGTCACAGGAACTCAGACATATGTTAGTACACACAGGCTATTTTTGGGGGGCCTTTTCGCATTGATTAAGATTTACTGCTACTGTATTGCTTATGGCTTATACCACTGTGCTCATTACAGCTGCAATGAAAACAAACTCGCTGGTTTTCTCAACAGGCAGCAATGAAAGAGTAAATGATAAGAACTTTATGGTGATATAAGCTTATTTGTAATCGTCCGATGTGCCATGTGGGTGTTGATTTCGTTTGCATCGAAATCCTAAATCATATTTGTCCATGTGTTGGGTCCGGGCTTGGTGATTTGTGTTCATAATGTGTGTGCTGACACCTGTGGCAGGTAATCCTTTTAGTCACGTTTGATATGCTCTTCATGTGTGGCCCGAGGGGTTCAAGAAAATAAAATGTGTGCTTATCTCCTTTAAGCTGTAGGGGCCAGAATACTCTCAGCCAAAGCTGATTAGGATACCTGCTTTTATTGTATCCTTCTTGCAGCTGAACTCTTCCTTGTGGAAACTGGTTTGCACTTTGGGATTTTAAAGTGTAATTCACTTTATTTGTGCACCTTATCCCCTCAAAACCACTCATTCCCCTCTCTCACCCCCCCATTATTCACCCCCTTTCCTCTGTTCTGTGTTTTCCATAGTTTTTATCCACGTCCTCTCTCCGCCAAGAGATACCTTTCCTGTGCAACCTCCCTTACAAACCTCAATCACGTATGGTTGCGTTAAAAGAGTTGGGGGAGATAGGGAGAGAGGTAGAGATTGAGAGAGAGAGAGAGAAGGAGGGGGGGGGGGGGGGGGGGGGGCGGAGATAGAGAGAGAGAGAGGGGCAGAGGGGAGCTATGGACCGCGACAGTTCGCTCCAGCTGTCGGCGATGGGGCACACCGACAGCATCCACATTCGGGGGCGCACGGGGAATAGTGTCTAGGCTACTTTATTATTTGTGCGTTACAACAAAAAGCACTCTGGCGCGCGTCCGCCTCAACTAATTGTTGCTGTCCAGGCGAGAATCGCTCCCCTGCGCGTCTGAATCACTTCTCTGCAGCATCCTTGCAGACTAGAGCCTCTGCTGCTCGTTTCCATTTTTTCTCCCCCCCATTCGGTGCCATCGACGGAACCGGAGACTGGACTCGGATATCTGGGCTCCTGCGTCCAAAGCAGCGTCCACGGACGGTGCCATTCCTCGCAGTGGAGTTAATAATCAAAAGAGAGAAAAAAGTTCCTCTCTCCAGCCGTGTACGCGTGGATTCCGGTGGATGCGAGTGATTGAAAAGCCAGGGAACAGGCTGTGTGTGCAGATGAGGATTACGGAGCTGGTCACCTGGAGTACCTGAAGCTCTCCCATGACGCGCGGCTGCAGCAACCTGTCGACACTGTTGAATCTCCTCCAGCGCTGACATGTCGGCCCCTGTGGCCTCGCCTGCAGCTTTATGTATCTCATAAGATCTGAAACCGCTGGCGCTTGATCCGCAGCCCTGTTGTGCGTAAAACTCAGCAGCAGCTGGAATCCACGGCTCCACATCAGGAGGATGCAGAGCTCCTGAAGCGCGACGATGCACGGAACTCGGAGGCTTTTGTGATCAGGATGACATTTGGCTGAAACACTCGTGGGGCCGAAACACAGACAAAAAACAACTCCCCTTATTATTACAATTTTTTTTGCAGCAAGAAGCTGCTGCATCTGTCGACTCTAGACTCCTCGAGTATTGTGTAGTCTCGGTTCGGGGAGATGGCCGCGATCGCCAGCTCCCTGATCCGTCAGAAACGCCAGGCGAGGGAGTCGAACAGCGACCGGGTCTCCACTACGAAGCGTCGCCCCAGCCCGAGCAAAGACCCCCGCACTCTGTGCGACAAGCATTTCCTGGGGGTCTTCAGCAAAGTCCGCTTCTGCAGTGGCAAAAAAAGACCCGTGCGGCGGCGAGCAGGTCAGTGCTGTCGATTCTTGTTTTCTTGTTTCTTTTTTTCTTTTTTTTCAACCCCACTGATCTGTGTGTTATGTGTGCGTATATGGATGGACGCGGTCCCCCAACCCCCCCACCTACCCCCCCTGCCCCACTCCCACCCCGCCCCTCTGTAGAGCAGCAGAGGCTTTATACTGCAGTCCAGAGCTCCACGAGCAGCTCGATTTTTTTTCTCCGCGGTGCGTAAAAAGCAGATCCACCTGTTCCATTGGGTCCTGCTGTTGTCTGTCGACCCACCGAGACGCAGCCCCCCCTAAAACCCTCCGCCTGAATATATTTGGAATTAATTGCTGTGATGCTGCTCTGATCAGAATAATCAAATCAGCCATCAACAGAATTGATGCCACTGTATTCCGGTGAAAGCTGGGGCAGGTTTCTGATCCAACAGCTTTATGAGCCTTCGAATCTGCACACTAATCTTTGTCCCATGTATGCACACCATCTGAAACACACACAGACACACACACACACACACACACACACACACACACACACACACACACACACACACACACACACACACACACACACACACACACACACACACACACACACACACACACACACACACACACACACACAGCACTTGAACACACACTCAGAAATTCTGCTTTAAATGTCCTAATTCAATATTAATGCAGATTGAAGTACGGAGGGGAGATCAGTTGCACCGCAGTGCACCAAGGCTCTTTTGAGATTAAATGTTTTAATGGTAAATGTTTATTGCAGAGAGGGAGTCTTGCTGCAGTGAAGGGGGGGCACAGCTTCAGTGATTAAGAGCCACTCCGGCTGTATTGATAGGCACACGTATAGAAGCTACACACCCACTAAACCCGCTTGTAAAGCCTTCCCCTCCCTCCTTTATTCCACTGGTGCACATGTTCACACGACAGGGGTTCACGTCACCCATCCGTGTGCACATCCAGAGAGTTCTGCTGTGTGATGGACGACAGCCTCTCAGCGTCTCCTCCACCAGACGGAAGGATGAGGAGTGAGACAGACAACAGACAGTCGGGGGGGGGGACAACAGGGACAGATGCGCAGGCCAGACAGACGGGATTAAAACCCTGTTTTCGTGCAGCCTCATCAGACAGACAAACGATGTCAGTGCCAAAAGTGCCATAAGAGAATCGTAGACAGACAACAGTCAGGCCTCAACACTGACAGGCAGGTAGGTAACTTCCAGTCACATGACCGGGCCAATACCAAACCTGACTGGAGGTCGGACAGCTGTGACACAGACACAGATGCTGTCCATGTCCTTGAACTGATCGTCCTTTCTATTCCCATCCATCCGATGCCTTCTTTTGCCGTTATATGTGCATATAAAGAGCCGATACACTGGAGAGACTTTATGAATTCTGCCTGTTTAAAAGCCTTGTTGTTTTTCCTTCTACCCTCCCCCCCCACCCCTTCCTCCCATCCCTCGTAAGATGCACCCTCGAAACCTCCACAGGTGTCCCATAAGGGCTGCAGGCTAGGTCAGTAGCTCAGCCTCCATCCGTGTGTGCTGTGTTTCTCCTCCTCTTCTCGTCTCCACCCCATCTCGCGACCATGTCCGACTCCCCCCTCGGCCAGGGAGAAGGGGGTGGGGGTGGTGGTTGGTAGGTTGGGTGGGTGGGTGGCTGGGTGGGTTAGGGACGGGCTGGGACAGAGAGGGAGGGAAGGGCTTGGGGGCTTCAACACCTGTCCGACAGCCGACGACCCTCTCTCTCTCTCACTCGCTGATTTGTTTCTCCTTCCTCTCTCTCATCCCTCCCTCTGTGTGGCTTCCGTTTCTTTTGAAGCTTAATTTCCTAGCTCTCCTGTATAGCCAGTCGTTTCGCTGCTCCTCTGTCCCTCTCTCTCTCTCCGTCTCTGCCTCCCCTCATTTTGTTCCCTGCCTCATTCTCTTTGTCAGTCAATGTCGGGTCAGTCGTTACCCCCCGCTACTCGTTCTATGTCTGTAAATATGTGTCAAGTACTGCTGTGTAAATGTAGTCGAGGTTCTTATTGTCCATCGGTGTTTCTGGATATGATGTGCTTCTCCGTGTCAAACACTATATAAGAACAGGTGACCATTCACCATTTCATTGTCATGATGCCATTTGTCGACATAGCTAAATTTGTTTGTCCTTCTGTGTTGGTATGAAGTAAAGTTATTGACATTGTTGTGACCCGTACACACACAGGATGATGATCTCTATGTTGCCACTGGGGGACATTGTCCACACACACATCCATATGTTGTAAGGTCTTGGGTGAAGCCTGTTTATACCCATACACACACACACACACACACACACACACACACACACACACACACACACACACACACACACAGACATACACACACACACACACACACACACACACACACACACACACACACACACACACACACACACACACACACACACACACACACACACACACACACACACACACACACACACTCACACACACTCACACACACACACACACACACACACACACACACACACACACACACGCACACACACACACACACACAGAACACACAAACACTCTGCTAAATGATTGGGGCTGATGAGCCGTCAGCGATTGCTCAAGTCCACGATAGAGCCCTAATTTATGGCAGTGTAGTTACCACATGTGATTTACTGGTGTGCACGCTCTGGTGGGCTTTCACAAACACACACAAAAGCACACGCACACACACACACACACACACATCCTCCTCACCCTGCCTGTGATGCATGATGAAGGGCCCGTCCCAGGGATTGATGGCCCCACCAAGAGTAGGTGAGTTGGGGGATTGATGGTCAGGACGACGTACTTTTAACAGCAGATGTGAACCCTTTGTTGCCGGGGTCACTACTTAGCCAAGTCTTTATATGGGACACGTTTCTTTAAATTGCACATAGAACCTTTGTGCCAGAACTCTCAAGCAGAGACTTCTGTCACAGTTGAAGGCAGATTTGGATATGGAACACTCCTCTCTCTCCAGATACCAAGTTTGAAAATATTTATTTCTGCCAGATTGTTTGGGGTTTTGTGCCGGCAACTGAATTGGACAACCTCCATGTCTTGTATTGACCTTGGAGGACAGTCACACTCACTCCTATGCCTTTATTACAATCAAACACTGTGTATTATCTGTCAGAACATGCAGTGTGCCTTCAAAGACAGCATTTCCACTGACTTAATGTTTATTTAAGCACATAAAATTAAACTGAGCACGAATTAATCTGTGACAAAATGCATAATTTGTTTCTCTTGTCTGGCAGCGAGTAAACAAAGGATAAGTAATATTCAGCACAACAACACACACACACTCACATACGTAGGGCACACACTCTTTCTTAGCTTTCGTTTTCTATTTGCCGTTGAAATGACTCTCCAGTATTTGCTCGTCAAAAATCACAACCCATGCCAGTTAACGTTAACAGAGCCATTTGACTTTGCTTTTCAAAAGATCTTAAAAACCTGCTGGACACGAGACAGACCAAGGAGACCACACTCACGTTTTCTCTCAGATAAACACTTTTTTTTTCTACACAGCTATCTCTTTTTTCTTGGCATAGCCCGAGGCCAAGAGGCAGCCTTTGCCCTGAGCTAATCCTCATTTCTATCTGCTCCCCTTCGAGCAGCTACTGGCCGGGCGCCAGATGTCACAGCCTCAAAGTTGGAGGTTGGCTCAGGGATACTGTGATGGAGAGAAACCTGCAAAAAGTTTAGGTCAACTTCTTTCTGGTCAAGAATCCCTCCAACTGGAATCCTTCTGTGTAAATTCTCTTAAATAAAGAGCAAATTAAATATCAATCAGGATAACCCCTAAATGTACAGTTGCTTCATACCAAATAAAGAAACCATTGGCATGTCAGTTTGCAGTACAATGTGATATATCTATTGTTTTTTTAAAGGCTTTCTTAATAATGCAAACTCATTTTTCTGCACCAGATCCAGTCAGACATTAGGAGAAAGTATCAACATTCTCATTGATTTCCTGTCACTGGTTCCCATTGTAAGGAACCTTCCAGTCAATCAGCCATTTAGCCATTTTTGGGAAAATCTGATGCAATAGATGTGTCATGAACATGTGTCGGATTGTGCCACAGGATTAATAAGACCTTTTTAAGAATGGTTCATTATAGTCTAATTATTATGGTCTATTAATAAAATAATATATTTATGCAAATAATCAAGTTATAATAAATTCAATTCAATTTATGGCAGGGTTACACACATGTGAAGGTTGTTTAATGCATCAAGTTATTCAAAGGGTGAATACCTCTTTAGTTACATAACAAAATGTTTTCATTTCTTTGGTGGTACACTCCATCTTAAGGCGTCCTTTGTGTGTTTTGAGAGGCGCTATATATTACAGCCAAGGTGTCTTATGTCAATTAACTAAATATTGATAATTTTCTGTTTGCAAAGCATTTCTTTGTGATGATTTCAACTTTTGAAACTTATGTGAGTAAGCAAACACTTAGCAGCTGCAGGCAGAGGTGTTTACTCATTCCTGTGTTATTGTCACGATTATCAGACTGTTATTCTGTGGGGATGGGGCCGTGGCTCGGCCGGCGGTTTGTGTGTTTGTGTGCGTGTGTCTGTGTGTGTGTGTCATTCAGAGCCGCAGCTGAAAGGCATCGTGACACGACTGTTCAGCCAGCAGGGCTTCTACCTGCAGATGAAGCCGGATGGAACCATCGACGGCAGCAAGGACGAGAACACCGACCACAGTGAGTGGATCATTGCGGAAAAAACGCTTCCAGCATAAAACATTTAATGGCAATGAGTCAGTTGGTTATATAATGCGGCATATTACCTCATTTTATAGGCTGTGCTTTATCTTTTTTAATTCTTATATAACTGGTGCCATTTTAACAGCCTTAAGCGCTCCAAAATTAGTTTAAGAAGCCCCCACTGATTGGGATTATCTACAGTTTTTAAAGGGAACGACTAAAACAGATTCCACAAGGCAGCCTGCCCTCTTTTCTGTATCTGATTATGCAATGGCATGCATGGATATAAATGTGTCAAAACCTACTCAAATGCTTTATATATTCTTGGTTCGTCATCTGAAGAGTTTACCTTTCACAGTGCATTAAATATTTATGGAGCATCTTGCATGCAAACGTTTTTATTCCTAGGTAGAATAAATTCTGATACCCACGTCCCAGCTTTTAACCATTTCCATCTATGTCACAAGTGTTAGTCACAAGTGTCACATTGTTTTGATTAATTCAGCTCTGAAGAGTGAGTTGTTATCACAACAGTTTTTCTTCCTGGAAAAACCCATCACCTGTAACAAGTGTAGCCGCACAGCATCAGTCCTTGTCACAAAGATTTATCCCTGAGCTACTTCTTTGCAATATTTCACCACCGATCGAATTTCCATAGTGGACTAGCAGTGGATAAATAGTCTCCAGGGTATTGTCGCCTAAAGCGATTACACTCTCTCCCTCCCAATAGGACCAGAAACAAGGAAAGTTTGTTTTGACTCTATTGTATAATAACATTGCATCTTATGTGGGAAGCAGAGACACCGATCCCATCGGCCACAACATGAAAACCAGTTGTGGTTGATGGGCGTATGTCAGCAGAGAGTGGTCGTCAAAGTGATAATGAAAACTCTCCCAGAGGCCGTAGCCAAAACAGCCGGACCACAACAGTCATGCAGCTCAAACAAACGTCTCTCCCTGTCACTCATAGTTTTATATTTTATGAGGAGACAGATATTCTGCGAGAACTACTCAGAGCATCAGAGTCTCCAGAACAAAGAACATAGGATTAATGCAGAAAGGGGGGAACAATGAAGACATCCATGTAATGCATTGACTTCCTGTGCCGTTTTTTGACCTCCATTGTGTCCTATTAAGGTTTTGGCTGATGAGGTTTTTGTTGTATGCAAGGGTTTCCCCACCTCAAGGTAATCCTCTTCTTAAGCAGCCTCGCTGGCCCAGGGATGGAGGAATGCAGTGAATAATTCAGCCAGAGGAAACTAAAAATACCACCTTCTCCGTTTGTACCCGATGAATAGTTCTCTGTATGAGATGCCTCAAGCTCAGACAGTCCGACAGACGAGACAGAGGGAAAGCAGAGGGGAAGAAATGTTTTTAGTAGAAAGACGCAGAGGCCGAAAGAATAGAAGAACAAGAGAGTGTGATTAGATAAGATAAAAATGGAGCAAGAAGATTTGGTATTCAGGTCTCGCGCTGAACTATTGATTGCCTGGCAACATTATTAGAATAATAGATTACCCCCACCCTTGAACCACACCACCCTCTGACCTGCAGAATCCGGCTATTTATTTTCAGGGGAAGTTTCAGTAGAAGCGATGGGATTGAGGAGAATGATGATGCCCTCTCCGTACAAGGGGCGACCTGAGCCGGCCAACTTCATGTTTTTATAATTTACTATAGTTCAAGCTCCGAGACAAGGACACAACTGAACTAAAAACGGCTTTAGTCAGATGGATGTATTACAAACAACTCACCTTCTGCTTTAATTAAACTAGTGGAGTGCCTGAAACATTGGGATTGCGACCCTCAACAATGTCATCAGTGACAGTATCAAACGGTTGTGTGTTAAATGTGGTTACCAGTGGAATAAGCAAGCGCAGATTCTCTGGATGATGACGCTGCACATCGCTTTGTCCTCAGCAACGAACCTGCCATGTTTGAAGTCAGACCAGTGTTTGTAGAAAGACGGGCCGACAGATCAACAGGGTTTGACAGATGGCTGCGATCCTCTCAGTGGGACAACTGCAGTGTCTTATCTGAACCAAGCTGTGTGGAATAAGGCTGTTTGTTTGGCCTGCGGTGATGCTGGTTGCAGCTTTTCATTCTGAAAACTGTAAAAGAGACCTGCAGAAACTGAGCCAAAGAGAGTAAAGTCCGGCTGCAGGACACCACAGAACCCTGAAGCTGCACCACCGCAGCTGCACAAAGAGCTGTTCACTTGTTTCTTAAAAGTTCACAGGATGTTGATTCCGGGTGCAGAACTGCAAACTGGAGAATCAGTTGGCGTAGCAGTTGTCTGTCACTTACATTGATGAGTCCCAACTGCTGCTGCCCCAGGGAGCTGGTCGCCTCTAACGTTTATTCATTTCGAACATATCTCTTGTTCAGTTCACACCAAAATTGTCACTGCACCCCATTGGGTCAGTACACGTCTGTCTGTAGATATGCGATCTACAGACAGACAGACAGCTACAATCTTATTAGTGACATTATTAGAAACCTTTTCTACCCAAAATACTCAGTAAATTATGAGGAGTGACAGAATAGAGCAGGTTGTTACTATATTACACATAAAACTGATTTAAGCATCGCTGACTGGCAGGGCTACACTCAACTCACTGCAAGCGTCACGGAGCACCATTCAATTAATTAACGCCCTTGTTCCAATTTGCGCAGTTATTAATTTGATTGTCGTCAGTTGATCGCCTTCAGTAATTACCTGCACTCTCTGAGGCTCTAGAAAGACGGTGCTGGATATGAGTAACCTGCGGTATCAGGTGCCCACGCCATCTGTATCTGATACTCAGGGTTTGATGGATGAGATGAAGGAAGGTTACTATTTAATTTTATTGATTGAAGACCCAGGTGTTCATTCCAAATGCATAATCAACTCTTGCAGAGAACTGTGGAGAAAGTAATATTAAAAAAAGTATGTAAGTAACCCACCAATATCCACAGCTGGATTTGGAGATGTGCCCCTGGCTCAGTGTTTTTTTTTTTTTTTTTTTAACTAAACTTTTTCTGCAGGGTTCATTTCCTGCTGCGCCAGTATTCCTCAGATCAAATGCGCTTCCTTCAGCCTACCTGCCGGTTTAGCTTGTAACCAATTATTGCTCCAACGGAAGACTTGCTGTTTCAAGGATTTTTGCTTTATTTGGTTGTTTCAACCTATTTTGTGTGGCCCTTTGACGATAGTAGATCCCCTTGGAAAATCTCTGTCCCCCGCACTGGCCCAGACGTTCTCTTTTCTGAGATTATTAGGAGGAAAGAGCAATTACTTTACCTTCAGAAGAGCCACCAGGTACAAACAGCTGTAATTATGGAATCCATCAACTTGTGGAACGGCAAATAGAGAAAAGCCAGACATTTAGAAGAATGACAGCTCCCGTCAGCTTAAAATTTTTTTGAGCAGAGATAAATAGTGTCTTATTCTGGGCCCTACTGCAAATATGAAATCTCAGAGAAAACTATATTTTGATAGGTGAATGGGCTCTGGCGCAGAACTGCTGGGTTTTAGTGATACGTGACAGAACTGTGCACAGTATAGGCACAAAGGCAGCATGCCATGAAAAGCGGATACAAAAAGATGAGGGAACGGACATATGGGGAAAGGGAGCGTTGCCACAGAGACAGCGCCCGAGCTTGAGAAAACAAGATTTCAGGTGGAAATGGAGTCACATCCCCAATCATAAAGCCCTCAAGGGTATACCTAACTGCAACAGGGGTCAGTGTGTATCACCCTCACCAGTGGCCTGAGGGCAGATAGAAACCATTGGCAGGCGAAAGAGTGTCGATATTTATTGAGTGAAATTGAATCTGCTTGGAGGACGGACCCGTGTTGGCACATCTCCTCTTGTCTCTTCAGCTTTATCTGATAGGCCCCATCCTCACTCGCAAGAACAATCATGCCAACAATGCAGGCAACCTGAGGAATGTAAAGTGACCTCACACCCTCACCAGAACCAAAGCCCATTAAAACACACAGTCCAGTCGGCAGAGTCGGCGGAACTCACCTAGAGCGATGACAATAACTCATATCTGCAAGTACAGAGCCGTTTAGAACTGGATGTTCCTGTGGACATTTTCAGAATTAGTCATTTCACTTGGATAATTGTTGAAACATTAAGGACTTAATTTGCCATAATTAAAGGTTTCTGTTGTGGGTATACTCAGCACAACTTCTCTAATCTAACAGAGAGAAAAAGTCTGATTTAATGTCCGATTTTTGGTGAGTTTAGACATTTGTCACTGTTGCTGTTCAGCCTCAATTCCTTCGATGTGGTGGCGATGGCAATAACATCTGTTCAAAGAGTTGTTGCCTACAAAGTCACATGAATGCAAATCAGTGTAACTTTGCTCTGAGGACAATTTCAATGAAATTACCACATTGCTGTTCCAAGAAGTTGCTTTTCCAAATTTGATCAAACACCATTTCAAGTACCTGAAAAGTTTTGGAATTCCGACTTATGATTATTGCATCACTATTAGACTCGGGTGCCTCAGTGTTTCCATTGTCCATGACCTTTATTGTTCACTTTAGTGCCGACAGAAAGCAAAACAACAGAGATCAGAGTCTTTTGTGAAATCTCAAATGTCCTATTTTTCCTTTCTGTCTTATATCTGTCTCTTGTCTCCCTCTCTCTTTGCATCTGTCCATACCTCCCTCCGCCTGTCCTCTCTGCAGCCCTGTTTAATCTTATTCCCGTGGGTCTGAGAGTGGTGGCCATCCAGGGCCTGAAGAGTGGCTTATACATCGGCATGAATGGCGAGGGCATGCTCTACAGCTCGGTAAGATACACAACCCGTGCATGTGTGTGTTTGTGTTGCCAGCGTGCCTGTTAGCTCATTTACACGTGCTGTGTTTTGTTTCTGTTTGTTGTCTCTTCTAATATCCCACTGCAGCAAAGACTCAGCCCTTCCCAACCCTTTCATCTCGGCTCTAGTCAAGAGCTCTTCAGATGTGCTCTTGCAGTGCTGCGGAGCACTTATTCGCCCCTTTGTTGTTGAAGCACCACTGCACATGTTTTACATTTAATTTGGAATCAAGTTCTGTGGCTCAGGCCATTAAAAAGAATAAAAATAAATACTCCCTCTTCTTCTACTGGCTACTGATGGAGACTCATTGTATTATATTTCATTATAAACAGAAATCTTAGTGAATTCCACGATCTTTTGATGTGAATGATGTTTCTCTGTTCCACTTTCATCCTGACATCCATCCAGGATTCCTGCTGTCATGAAAGCAAACCACACACCCAAATATCCCTTATTATATCAAGGCAGTCTTTGTTTAGGAATTAATTTGAATTCATCTTTTTTTAATGTTGGCCAAATGTTCATCAGAGTCTAACACATGCTGGCTTGGAGAAATAAAAAGACAAATCAAGACTCAGCGGGGGAGTAAAGATTGGGATGGTGGATGTTTTATTAGCAGAGGAAGTTAGAAAGAGCACAGAGGCTGTGGGCTGCAGATGCACGGGTGGGGGTGGACGCAGTCACTGATGTCAGGTGGAGCTGCAGCTTTGGCATCGAGGATGAAGTCATGGTTCTGGAGCACGTTTTGTCGAAATGATTTGCAGAGGGAAGGAGTGTGTGAGTGCGTGTGTGAGAGAGAGAGAGACAATGAGCTACAGAAATGGGGTGGGGACAGACAGAGATACAGAGACTGGAAGATATCCCTAGTTGGCAGAGTTACATAACCTCCAGTCTCACTGTTCCTAATCAAGCTGAAGATATAGCTACTGGGGGAAGAAAAGGATGGGAGGGCGGCGTTAAATCTCAGTCTGATCGGCAGACGGTCCCGGTGAATGACGTGCAAGAGCTGAAATTGACTTTTTTTTTGAATAAAATGAAGGACACAGCGAGGCCAGCGCCTGCCGTATTCCACCGTGGATTTATCGTTAAGTGCGGCGCTTTACCGCAGCAGAGACAGGAGAACATTTAGAAGCGGGCCAGATGAATAGCAGCGCATGATGTATTTTTTAAAATGCCCACTTGAGTAATTGCGGAGTCGATTAAATTCAGTGCAACCGGAGCTCAGCCCGGTGCCTCGGCAGATGTATGAGGAGGGTTCAGAGGAGGATGTACAGTGAATGCACAGGCCGTGGTGACTCATCCAGGTAGACACACTCATTCAGAACTAAAGGCTCATGAACAAGAGCAGAATTCACAAGCTTACAAGGAGGCTCATAATAACCCTCCACCCACCTGTCTTTGTCTAATTAAGGTTTAGTCGAGCCCAGACAGCAATCTTTTAATGTATTAAATTGACTGAGTTGGGTGCCCCACATGACTCTCCACACACACAAACATACACAGGTACATCTCTCTATGGTTGTGAGGATAGTCATTTACACAATGCATTCCCTAGTCCCTTACCCTAACTTTGACCATCACAACTAAATGCCTAATAACCCTAATCTAGACCTAATTGTAACCCTAACCCTAATACCAAGCGGCCCATTTAATTTGTGAGGACCAGTCAAAAGTTCCTCACAATGATGGAATTAAACCAAAATTTGCCCTCATAACTATAGATAAACATGCACACACATACACAAACACACACATGCACGTCTCTCTACAGTTATGAGCACACTCAATGACATAATGCATTCCCTAGCCCCTACTCTAACTGTAACCATCACAACTAAATGCATAACCCTAACTCTAACCCTAAAACCAAGTCTTAACCCTCAAACAACCCTTAATTTGTAAAGACCGGTCAAAATGTCCTCACAATGATGGAATTAAACCAAAATTGTCCCTCATAACTATAGAGAGACATGTACACACACACAGACAGACAGACACATACAGACATAGACACACACAGACAGACAGACAGACAGACAGACAGACAGACAGACAGACACACACACACACACGCACACACACACACACACCCACACACACACACACACACACACACACACACACACAGACGCCCTTGATGAAATCATCATTGGCATCAGAGTACGTGCTTATTATTAATTACAAATGATTCAGTCTCTCTGTGTCAAACAGGCAGAGTTAAGTTTGTCTTTTTAATCGCCATTTTTACGGGCGCAGGAACAAACTTGTGACCTCTCTATTGCAGTGGGAATTTGTCGGGAGAGGATATGTCGTGGTGTAAAACCCCCTATTAAAAAAAGCAGTAAAGCGGATGCGCTCTCTGGCCATATGGAGGATGTCCGGTTTCTCAGTCCTGAAGCGGGGGGGAATTAGCATATGTATATGTATGCAAGCGTATGAGTGGGCGGCAGACTTTTTAGCTTGCAGAGCCACAGAGTTCTCGTAAAGAGGCCAATTTAAGATGCAGACCTCTGGATGAAAGCACAGATGGTCTTGGCTTCTCTCTCTAATCCCTGTTATTTACCTTTTTAATTTACCATTTCAGATGAATGGGATGGAGAGTGTTGGAAGTGTTTCAGGAGGATGGCTAAGGAGAACATTTCCGTTAATTATTTGAATATTTATGAAAGCTGCCGTGGTAAAATCACAGCTGTAATACGAGGCCTTCACTTCCGTTCCTCATACTTACTCATATTTACTTTTATTATCATTTATCCTGCAGTCTTACCCCTCCCCCCCCCGCTTCCCGCTCTCTTTCATTCAAGGTCTCCATTACTTGTTTTCTGCCTCTCCAACTATAAAGTTTCTTTCTTGCTTGTTTGTTTCGACTTGTTTTGTTTTCCTAACATCTGAGAGCAAGGGATTTGAAATCCACCACCACCCCCCAACACACCCCACTCCCCTCACATCCTCTCGGGAGATAATTACTGTGGGATATCCTCCTATACCTTCCTTACTCTCCCTCCCTTTTCTCCTTTTTCCCGCTCCCTGCTTCTTTACACCGTCTTGTCAGATGAGGGAATGTGACAAGCTTTACCTTCACTGTGTCGGAGACGTTGTTGTCTTGCTGCTTTGTGAAGCTGTCGCTCAAACTCCTTAATCTAGATGTGGAGGTGCTTATAGTCTTTTTTTAGCTGGTCAGTTTATCGTTACCTTTTGGAGCCCGGAGTGCAGACCTCACAGCGGGTGAGCGGGGTGATAACGCTTGTGTGTAGTGTTTAGCGATGGAGTGCGTGGGGGCTGAGCCTCTACAATGAAGAGTTCCCTTCCATTATTTATAACATTTCTCAATATGACCTAGTTTAGTGCACAGCAGCAACCACTGTTCTGTCTCTCTGGTTTCTCTCTGGTTTCTCTCTGGTTTCTCTCTGGTTTCTCTCTGGTTTCTATCTATCTATCTATCTATCTATCTATCTATCTATCTATCTATCTATCTATCTATCTATCTATCTATCTATCTATCTATCTATCTATCTATCTATCTATCTATCTATCTATCTATCTATCTATCTATCTATCTATCTATCTATCTATCTATCTATCTATCTATCTATCTATCTATCTATCTATCTATCTATCTATCTATCTATCTATCTATCTATCTATCTATCTATCTATCTATCTATCTATCTATCTATCTATCTATCTATCTATCTATCTATCTATCTATCTATCTATCTATCTATCTATCTATCTATCTATCTATCTATCTATCTATCTATCTATCTATCTATCTATCTATCTATCCGTCTGTCTGTCTCTCTCTCTCTCTCTCTCTCTCTCTCTCTCTCTCTCTCTCTCTCTCTCTCTCTGTCTCTCTCTCTCTCTTTATCTGTCTGTCTATCTGTCTCTCTGTCTGTCCATTTGTCTCTCTATCTCTCCTCACAAACACAAACTTTATCTGTTTATTATTAGTGTCAGAAAAGAAAATAATAGTGTGACAGATAAATCTTCATTGAGGGCCCTGAGGGATGAGTGAGTGACACTTGGTGTGGAAGGTCAGGGCTTCAGATTTTGGTTGAGTGACAGATAATAATAATGGAGATTTGTGAGTTGACTCTCAGAAAGTCACACAGCTGTGTGTGTGTGTGTGTGTGTGTGTGTGTGTGTGTGTGTGTGTGTGTGTGTGTGTGTGTTTTGGATGCATCAGGACATATCAGGGGTCCGTCACGGTCTTGTGCCTTGTCTGATGCTTTGCCACATAACAGACCCATCTAGTCGAGGTCAGTCATCACCATTTGCTGAAGATCCTGGATGACCTGAGCTGACGTAGCTGTTTTGTACGTGATACGCACATTCCATGCTCCAAAGTAATATAGACATATACAAAGAATAGATTGCCTTTTGCATCCTCTTGCTATTTGGTGCAGAGCTGATGCAATTGTGGAATTTGTGGAAACATTAAATAGTCCTTTATTAGTATGAATGCATGCCAATGGTAATGCAGTTTGATGCAATTTCTTTCCCATTCAGTGGCCACACATTTTCACAAGTTAAGATAAATGTCTTCCGTTCATCACTTTTATTTAGTGTATAAAATTGTGAAAAGGGCCTATTTGAATGACATTGTAACAGCTGATGTTTTGCATTTTTGCTCAATAACTGACCTGAATAATGAATCAATTATCCAAATTTGTCAATATACTTATAGATTATTAAACTAACTGCGTTGGCCCTCGGGTGCATCCACATTTGTTTGTGCTGACAGTCATAATGACAGATAGGGACAAAGCTCACTGTAGAGAATGGGAAAAGAAAAGGAGAGGAGGAAGAACATTTGTACAATTAATCTAGAAGAAGTATTTTATTATTTGGGCATTGGTTTGTGCTTGAATTTAGCCACTGGCCACCGACGTCGTCTCCGCGGGACGTTTTTAAAGGACAGAGCAGCCCCTTGTTTCAGAGTGATTGAGTTACAGAGTGAGACAGAGGAAAAAGATAAAGCGAGACAGATAAACAGCGAGGGGCGGATTGGAAAAGTGAGAACAAGAGTTTTTCAGTTTAAGTAATGTCTAGACAATCCCCGACCTGAATCTCTCCCAGAATAACAATGAGCTCCGTGGGAGTTCGGTGGCAGGGCAGAGATTCTTCTCACCGAGTCTGGATCTCTCTGATAAACCTGTGTCTCAGTGTCATACGTCCTCCCCACATCCTCATCTTTATCCAGAGTCACAGGACGCGTATCCACAGCAAGCAGGGCTGCTTAATGCAGAGCTGCCTGCCTTTTAGGGTGGAGCCGAGAAAACTGATTTGGATTCAGAATGCGTTCAACCCAGTTCTTTTGGCAACCCAGTTTTATATCCATTACATATTGCTCTCTTGCGTCATGCTTCATTCACTTTGTACACCGCCCTCTTTAAGCCCACAGCACACAAACATCAACTCACTCATATCTGTTTAAATATGCTGTTTTATTTGTTATCATGTTGTTTGACATTGTGTGGCAACAGACTCCAGGGTTAAGACATCTTGTAGCCGACAGAGCCACATGTAACCAGCTGTTAAGAATAATGGCTGACTCGAAAATAAATCTCAGTAGTTTAGTGACGCTACAGCACCTTTACTGCTTATAACTTTGCTGGTGTGATTTGGGTCTCAGTGATCTTATCAGCCAGCAGCTCTCCTCAGCATAAAAGCTCTGACACATCCAAGAAAGGCGCTGAATATACGTCTCTGTGGCTCAGAGTTGGCAGAGAACAAAATGGAGCCGGAGACATGTCTTCACACCAATGTGTCCGCTGGGTGTGCTGATGTGTTTGCTAACAGGTTGTGTGAGGTGATGAAATGTTTATTTTTCCTCCAGCTCGTTGCACCAAAACACGAGAGAACATGCAACATATTTTATAGCTTTTAATTACATATAAAGTCAGTTCATCCAGAATAAAAAAAAAGGCTCCTCACTTATACAGTGTCCTTTTTTTAATTATTGTTGTGTTTGACATTGTGCGGCAACGGACTCCAAGGACTAAGACGTTTTTCCACAGACACCATTATGAATAACATAGGATAAATCTCATAATAACTCGGGAGAGAACAGTGTTTAGGTGACCCTACGGTCCTGGCAGCCAATTTTAACAGTAATATTACACAATTTAACATTAAACCTATGGTTGGTATAAGCCTGGAAAAGCTATAGCGAGAGCAGGCTACAATATGCAACCGATCCATCCCCCACCCAACGGCCCACTTGTCAAAGCCATGCCGCCAAAACACATGAAAGCTCCTGACTTAACTTCTCTGTTATGTTTATTACAGTCATGTTTTATTACTGTGAGGGCCACACAAAACCGTTTTGTCCTTTTTTCAAACAAACACAGTTTACATTCGTTGTCGCATTAACATATGTAGCAACTATTGTTGCATGGATGAACGTGTTAAATACGTTTTCATCCTCATAGTTTTGCATTATCCTGCATTGTTTACATCCACGTTTACATTGACTATCATAGTCCATGTTCTCCAGCTTTATCCGGTGCTTTGGGCATAAGCACCACAGCTATTCAACCGTGGAATAGCCTCCTGTATTACCTCCCTTTGACAGACATGGTCGTTTGTCGAACTAACTGGCAGTTACCATCACACGCGTAGCTTGCACCTCATGTACTTGAAACTGCATCTCTGCTGAGCTTCTGGTTTGCCTTATCTCCTTCATGTTTTATGAACTGCATTCACTGCACATTTGCATTTCTGCAACAGATCTGCGTAAGATCTGTGCCTGTAGAATCACATATTTGAAATAAGCCACAATAGTTGTAAGTTCAGCTGACATTCTTTTAATAAAAATATAAAAATGCTTGGAAAGTGCTTTGTGTTAAAACTGCTTAAATATTTCATAGGCCTCTATTCTACCTCTACCTCCGGGGGGTATTCAGTAGGTCTCAGGTTGACCTCTGTGTTTATTTATTTTTAGCTCCTCGCTGGGACCCCTAATGGCAGCAGTCTCATGTGCCCCAGCTTCACTAACAAGTCCTTCTCCTCCATCCTTTACATCCCCACAGAATATAAATAAGTGTCCTTGTAATCAGTTTACCATCACTAAGTGCAGCCTGAAATGTTGCACCACTTTTTTTCCCTGAATCTTCCCTCTTTTATGCAGTATGGACAACTTTAGCTGATTATGTATTCCTGGCCGAGGAAGTGATAGGGCAAACCTGTTGGCGTGCATTTTTAAACCCATTCGCTGCATTGACTCTGTGTAAATAAGTGCCCAGTTCGCCAATTGGTATTTTAGTCCATTTCCTTCCCCGCGTGGCTCTGTGGTTTTAGCGTGTCCATTACGCAGAACCCATTAATCAGGAAAAATTCGGACCCCGTCTCTCGTTCACCTCATATTTCCTCTCAGTCACCCGCAAACAAGGCACTTTGTCAAAGACTTCAAAGTCACTTACATTCCACCCCTATCATTTCCAAGCCACGGCCTGGGTGCTTTCTATACCGCTCCGAGCCTTGTCACAGCCGGGAACAGAGTGTTGTCCTTGTGGACACATTTAGAGGGGATTCTACAGTGTGTCAGCAAAGCGAAGTGGCTGCTTGTGAAGGGTAGGATAGCAGAGAGCACTAATGTCTTTGTGTGGGTGTGTATGTGCGTGTGCTCGGCCTGATTTTGGCTCCGAACAGATGAAGCTAGAAAGAAGCCTGCTGGTTTGTAATCTATCACCCGCTCCCCCCTTCCCGCACAGACACATATGTTCACACCCAAACGCTTCAACGTGACCCCCGGTGCCCTGACGGAGGGAGAGATGTCTGCTCTTTGACAGCGTGTCAGCCGGCCCAGATAACCACTGCACCGTGAAGCCTCTCTCCTCGCCAACCATGTGACCTCACCTTCCCAGAGTCCTTTACAAAGCCTACTGTGCCCTGCTGTGTCTTATAAATGAGCAGTCAAACATACAGTGACTAATTTTACGAGATATGGCACAGTGTACAGCAAAGACACAGACACAAATACACACACACACACACTCGTAAAAAAGCTTTGTTTTTGCAGAACTTACTAACTTCTATACAAACATAGCGACGAAGCCTCAGAGGTTCATCACCTGACTCAGCAGTTCCCCTCTGCTCTTCGGAGCTTTCTCCCAATGCATTACTTTAGAGTTTTTCTGTGCTGTTGTGATTTGTTCTCAGTGATCTCATCAGCCAGAAGCTGTTGTCAGCACAAAAACTCTGCTAAATCTCCGATAGTATCTCCAAGATACCAACCCAGAACCAAGTGGCAGAAAAACAAAGCAACCACTTGGTGAACTTCAGCAATAAGGAGCCTGATCTTTTTTCTCTGTGGTGGTGGTGTGGAGTTGGTGGAGAACAAAACTGAGCCAAAAGGAAAGTGAACAAAAGATTGGATTTGTCAGGTTTGGCCATGTACAAATGAGTGTGTCTGCTGGGTGCGCTCATCTGTTTGGTTGAGTTATGTGGCAAAAGTTAATAATTTCCTTCCAGCTTTGTTGCTCCAAAACAATGCAGAGAACACGCCACATATTTTAATTATATGAGGTGGATCCTGTAAACAGAGCAACTTTTACGAGCCAGTTGATCCAAAATTACAGAAAGACATATTTCCGCAGTTACTTTCAGTGTTATCTCGACATGTGGATGGAGATTAGGTTCAGTCTGCCCAGGTTTCTCATGAGATTTATTTGAATTAAAGTTTGCTTGTAACAATCATAGTTTTGACAACTGGCAGAGTCTTTTTTTCAGAGTCAGTGTCACTCTTACTTTGGATAATCCGCAGAGTTATATTTCTTCAGTTAGAAGTGCTTTATTTCCTGGAACGGCATTTTCACTTTCAGTTCATCTCTATTGTAATGCAGTGCAGTGCAGGCAGAAAAAATAAAAATACTGATATGCAAAAACCTGGTTAAACTAAATAATCACAGTCTACAAAGCTACAACAGATAACTATGTGTTTTGTGATTTGGGAGGCCCATTCCTTTACCGTAACATTTTCTCCGCCTCTCCTCCACTCTTTATCCTTCACTCTTTCAAAGACTATCCCACTCCCTCTGTCTCACACACACACACACACACACACACACACACACACACACGCTCACCCAAACACGTAAACAGTCACCTCCAGCGGGAAGCAGAATTGGGCTGTCAGTCAAACGAACAACCTTAAAAGGGCACAGATTCCTGCAGCAGGTATTACTGAATGAAATACGGCACCAACACCAAAACACACACTCACAGAGGCACACACTCACACATTTAATGCAAAGTCTGCCTAAACTGAGACGACCCATCATCCACGGAGCTATGCTGTTCCACATCACCTGCATCTATTGTTCACAGACCTTGAACGTGGCTGGAGTGGGGTTTTATTTTCACCTTTTGCAGACAGGAAATATTCAGACTACAGGGAGAGCAAGAGATTGCATATTTAGAATTCACTGCGTCTCATATTTAACAAATTACCCAACATTCCTGCAGCTTGGATCTGTAATGAATGAGAGAACTAGGAACATTGTTTCCTCCCTGGCATCGTCATGGCAATAATCTGGCTCTGAACTCAGTCGCAGCAGTGGCTCTAGTATCTGGATCTTTCCCTCTTTACTGACATTCGCCTCCGCTTCCTCTCTGTCCCCTTGACTTTCTCCCGGACTTTGTTAATGAAGCCAAGATAAAAATCTTCCACTGGTCATTGTCATTTTAATAAGTCTATCTTTCTCATTACTTGGGAGGATTTGTGTGTGTGTGTGTGTGTGTGTGTGTGTGTGTGTGTGTGTGTGCGAGAGAGAGTGTGAGTGAATACAGTATGTCTGCTGAACTTGGCAATGTACAAATGTTTACTAATGAAAGCCAGTATTGGCAGAGAAAAACAGACACACTTCATTATCTAAAATCCTCTGACTGTCATGCTGTCGGTTGTCTCTCCATGTCTCTTTTATATTTATGTGGATGCAAATTAGGTTTTATCTGTGTGCACTGATTTATATCTCTAATCCTTAATGTCCGCATCTGTGTCCTCCGCTCCACTCCACTCATCTGCCCATCTGTTCTCAGGAAATGTTCACACCGGAGTGCAAGTTCAAGGAGTCTGTTTTCGAGAACTACTACGTGATCTACTCGTCCACTGTGTACCGACAGCAGGAGTCGGGCCGAGCCTGGTTCCTCGGCCTCACCAAGGAGGGGCAAGTCATGAAGGGCAATCGGGTCAAGAAGACTAAACCCTCATCGCACTTTGTGCCCCGGCCCATTGAAGGTATGAAAAATTATAAATTTGTTGTTAAATAATGTTAAAATAACCCTCCTGTCGTAATGCATATTTTGTCCTTCTTAAATATAAATTGCGCATCTTATTACTACCATGAACATTTTGATTTTCTCCAGCCCTGAAGTGGTGGTTTTACACAACTCTGTGCATTTTACGGCACAGGACATATACGGACCAAGAAGGATAAACTATTTAATCATTACATTTATAGTTGCACTTTGGCAGATGGCTATCTAGCTTCAGACTATTTTCAATGATGCTCCTGTGATCTTACTGCATTAGATATATAACCTCTAACGTGTTTCTCGTTTGATAGATATTATCATGAGAACTTGTCAAGCATTGTGGGAAAAAAGTGCTGACTTGGTCCTAAATACCCATCTTATCACTCCCAGCCTGGTATAATTGTCCCTCCAGCCTCACACCTGACCTTGTCTCCGTCTGCACATCCATCTCTCCAATCTCCCTTGTGCCCTCTCTCCTCTCCTCTCCCTCTTTGTCCCTCTCCTCTCCTCTCCTCTCCTCTCCTCTCCTCTCCTCTCCTCTCCTCTCCTCTCCTCTCCTCTCCTCTCCTCTCCTCTCCTCTCCTCTCCTCTCCTCTCCTCTCCTCTCCTCTCCTCTCCTCTCCTCTCCTCTCCTCTCCTCTCCTCTCCTCTCCTCCCCTCCCCTCTCCTCCCCCGGCATCTCCACTTCAGTTTGTATGTACAGGGAGCCGTCACTGCATGAGATAGAGGACAAGCACCGCTCCAGAAAGAGCTCAGGGACTCCCACCATGAACGGAGGGAAAGCTGTCAATCAGGATTCCACATAGCAGCAAAGGGGAGGGGCTTCCAGCGGGGATGGGGGAGTGGCCTCATCCTGACTCAAGGGGCGGGGGTCATCAGAAACCTCGCCGCCCCCCCACCAAGATACATACCACCATCCCCTCTGAAGACGGGAGCTACGTATTACTGTACACCCGAAAAGACAAAAAAACTGAACTCTTGCCTGTGAAATACTTTTAGATGAATTAATATGAAACCAGAGGATATATATATATATGAAAAAAAGAATATTTTCAATCAGGACTTGACCAACATTTTATGCAAAAAAAGAAAAAAAGCTGTGATAAACAAAGAATGGTGGTCTCTCTTCACACAAATACAAATATCTATCATTTCCAATTTATGCTGTGAAAAACAAGCTTTAATACATGTTCAATTTTCATAAGGTGAGTTTTTTTTAATCTAAATGCTATTGCACTCTCATATGCTTTATTGTGTTATTGCCGTCAATAATATCTATATCATCATCAGGTTTTTCCTTTGTTTTTGAGATCAGAGAAAGTTTAGATTTGATTGTTATTACTCCTTTATTTTGTTTTCTCTCACAGCTTGATCTCCAATGTATTGTCGCACTATCTGCTCTGGTGTGAGGGTAAGACTGAATGTATTTGATAGTTCTCTGTGTTGAACTGAGACAGAGTGCTTAGGGTGGGATATAATACTCAGGTGTGTACTGTACGTTAGACTAATGAGACTAAATGGACAGACAGGGCTGTTTGAAATACTCGAACATAAACTCCCCTACGTTGTCCTGCTATGACGGGACAGGACTGATAAAAAGCAATATGATAGCAAGCGGTTGAGTATAATACGCTAATAAGCTGACAACACATCGCTCTGATTGTTGGCAGAGAAGACTGATGAAGAAAGTGGTTTGAGGAGGTAAAAGTCTGAATCAAGGGTAAAACTGTTTTAAACTGTTTCAGTAAACTTTGCAAGGGTTACTAGGTTTTAGGTAAAGAGATGTTCACACTCGTCTACTATTCTCTCCAAAACCTGAGAGGAAGAGAAAGACCAGCATCAGCACTATGAGCCATGGCCAGAAAAAGGTCACATCACATTTGCACCTCAAGAAACACAGACCCCTTTTCTTTCCACTGATAATCTAGGTTATAACCACAACTCCTCAAGTCTACCTACATGACAGCATTCATGCTTTTGATCTCTACGGACAAATTGTGAAATAATCCTTGTAAAAAGAGGACGTCTTTTGAATGGAAGCTGTTTTTCCAAGACATGTCTGTGATTTCGGTTACTTTTATTGTGAAAGCATGAGAGGTTCCTCAGCACAGGTCTGACTGCCTGACTGTTTAATCATCCGCTGACTTGACCTGTTGACATTGTCTCTATCACAGAGACTTTCCCGTCACAACAGAAGCAGAGCGCTTTAATGAGGATCCAGTATATCTGGAGTTAACCAGGTTCGAGGAAGTGTGTGTTTCCATCCCAGTGAGAGCTGTTTGTTCTCTCGGACATGGTCCTGGTTTTGTGACCCTTGAAAGGAGCCATTTGCTCCATTGTGGAAAGTCAGGTCTGTGTACGAGTAGGTGGATTGACCAGTACACCGCACACGATGTGTACACTCTCATAACTCATTCCTAATCCCCAGATTAGTTCATCTAACTCAGGAAGTCCTCCTATCGTTCTGTGAATGGGGCGAGATGAGCAAAGGCTAACAGCCTGTCTTCCAGCACCCATCGCACAAAGCCTGGCCACTGCTTGGTGTTTAAAGAGGTCAGGATTGGGGTCGATGGTGTTTTTGTTATTTTAAAGATGGTGTACAGCTAAGCTTAGCCAGGTTAGGTCGTTTGATAAAGGGACAAGAGGAGGCCTGACAAAGCATGACCATTGCATGATTGTAAAAGTTGATGTAAGCTTTGATTTTGAGATGAGAGCAGGGAGGACAATGTTCCAAATCTTGGGAGAGTAGGTACAACACTTTTTAATGCAACATTTTAATCAGTATTTGCAGTGAGAGCTCCCACATCTCCCTTTTTAGTGTTTGGAAATGTTGTGCTGGGTTGGTGGTATGTAAACTCAATAGCACACATTCAGCCGCACAGAGCAAAGCGCAGTGATATATCATCATGGATCTGGGAGAGTCTTCCATCTTGGGCCCGGATCCATCGCTGGTGCAAATAACCTGCAAGAGCTAGATTAGTTCAACTTCCACAGCACCTACAGTATCACGGAGATACACAGTATATTTGACTCTGAAAGTCGACAGGCAAGACCAGCGTATATCAGAATGTTTTTTATAGAGGTTTATATTGGTGCAAATGAGATACATGTGGACTCAAAGCAATGCATGAAATTGGATGTACTCGGTGTCAACTGTTGAACGAGAGGACTTGAGGAGGAGATGAGTAAAAGAAAGGAGGTGAAAACAGGTGAGCAGTAGCGCAGAGCACTTTTGGTGGGTTCATCGATGTATGACAGGGTGAGCCAAGGTTTCGGTTGTATGTGGTATCAAGTATCATTTGTTACTTTTATGTTTGCAGAGGATTTCACTGCATCGGAACAAGCTCATATATGCATTATGAATTGTGAGATGAAATAAAAAATATGCATTGATAATAAAAATCTGAATGAAGTTAGTGATTGTTTAAGAATAAAAACTATGTTATCAAAAACTTTCACATGCACCCAGTGATTTGATTCAGTATCGTGGATTGTGCCTGACTTGAGTGTGTGTATTTGATCCTCTTTATTTGCGTCTCTCCTTGCATCAACAAGAGAAACAGCAGGATAAGCAGAGAAACTAAATCCATCAGTGTCGGTGCTTTTTAATGCGCTTCAGTCAGATTCAGAAAATCCAATGTGTTTATCAATTCACCGGGGCTGAGTTATCGTCTCGCCGGCCCCTAAATCCGTTGTCATTTTGGGGATGGCGCGTCTTCGCCCTTAATTCTCCCGTTGTCATGGAAACAGACCTTCCGTGGCGTCTGCAAGGAGAATGAGGAGGAGGAAGAGGAGGAGGAGGAGGAAGGCTCCACTGACTTTCAGGACGTGGCTTATGTTCTCTCTCCTGTGCGATGGCTGCAGCACGGAGAACAGAAGAGTTGGAGGAGGGGTACTTTGTTCTCTTGTCTTTTTTATTGTGCTGTTTTCCTAAGTTGCAGTAAACAGCTGAGCTGTGAGCAGCACTGCAATCCATAGGGACAAAAATGTGTAGTTGATGAGCTAAAAAGAGAAATAGCATGGAAGTAGAGCACATATCTCCCATTAGAGCTAATCAAGCCGCACCAAATAGCACACAATTATAGAAGTAGTCTCCTAAATATACCAGATTTTTTTCATCATGACCCAGGAATTTTTTCCTGAGAATCAGTGAAAAATCGAAGAATGCCCCCTAAGTGATAACAAATTTTTGGTTCCTCTCCCTGATCGGCACCAAAATCGAATGAGTTCTTCTCTGACTCATAAAACATCCTTCCACTAAGTTTCATGATATTTTGACCAAAAAATATACACACTGACCGGCAAAAAAACGGATAGGGGTGAAAACATAACCTCCCTGGCAATGATAATGGTTACTGACAAATGTGGCAGTCATGATGGCGTTGGAGCAAAAGTAAGGTCTCTCCAAAGTCTGTAGGGTTGATATTATTGAAACTACAAATATACTTCTTAGAATAAGTCTGAATATAGACTCTGGACCCTGAAGGAAAAGTGATGGGATCACTAAACTGTGTATGTTTTATCTTCAGGATGAGTCAATCAGTGGTATTCATCATCTGGGGACCATGAATGTCTTGAAGCTCATTCATATTTCAGTCTGAACCAAAGAGGTGGACTCACTGACTTTACCCTTGGTGCCATGCCATATGTGTCTGGACAAACCTTACAGAGGTGTTATCACGTGTTCTGGAGCAAAATATATCAGAAATACACAGCAGCAAATATATTGCAAAATGTTTTGATATCCAAATGTGTGTTCAACCACAAAATCACAGAGCAAAAACTCACACTTTATCCCAATCAATATGCTCTGCTGCTCACTGCATCCGCCTCTGTAATTAACTTTTTCACGAAGAACAGAATCAAGTCAAGGTCAGCAGTTTGGACACCCATGGGAGTCAGTAAGGCTCATCTGTTTAGAAACACTTCAGGAGGGCAAGGCCTCGAAACAGCTTGAAGGCCACTTTCTCCTCCTTTTCTCTCCATCTACATCTCCACCTCTGGCCTTTGCTTCTCTCCTCATCTCCACCTGTTCTCCGCTACCACCTTCCCCCTTTTTCTCAGGCAACCTTGGACTCAATACCACTATTCAAATCTCCCCTGGAGAGTAAATGTACTGAGTCAAACTATTATTACCTTACAGAGTGACATCACTCAGATGTTTTATTCAAAAGCAATAACAAATAACGTAAATGCAATTTGCATGATGAAAAGGGAATTTACCAAAATTAGAGTTTTCAAAATGTTTAACCCTTTTGAGATCTTTTTTTCACCTCCACATGGAGAGTTGTTTTTTGTTTGTTGTTGTTGGCAGGATTGTGAAAAAAAAGAGAAGAAGCCAATTTCCATTTAATATTGTGGAGGGCTTTGACCTCACCCAAATAAGAACCTATTCGATTTTGGTATGGATCTGGAAGCGTATCCAGGAATAGGGATTGAGATAGAGGGTGTTTTTCAACATTTCCATGGATTTCTCAGATTATAGTCATAGATATTGTCATGTTTAATGAACTAAAATGTATGAGTATGAAAAATCTGGATCTAGTGTAAGAAATTCAGTTTCGTCCGTCCGCCTGTCTGTCTGTCCGTCCAGAAAGTTGCCAAAATGGCCACTAAATCCAAAATGGCGAGCTTCCTGTTGCGTTTTTCATAATGCTTCATGAGACTTTTTTGCTTGTCTGGTCATCATACACCTGTGAACCGATTTTTGTGAAGAACGTTCAAAGGGAAACCTTGAGGCTGTGTTCTAGGTGGCGCTGTTGAGCCATTTAGCCACGGCCATTTCAAAATACTCCAGAATACGTACATTTCACCACTTTCTAATTTTCTGCAAAGTTTGTTAAGTATTTGAGCAGTATTAAGCCCTCAAAAAGCCCCTTCTTTTGCCTTAAAAATAAGAATAATCATTCGAAATTCAATAGGGCCTAATAAAGTAAATCTCAGCTTCACAATTAAAGACCTTTGAATCCTCAATACATTTGATATAACATGAGAATCAGTGTCGGTTTGATTTGAATACATGTTTGTAATTGTGGCTTTGACTCATTTAAGTTTCCTTTATGTAGCCAGTAGCTTTTTAATTGTGTTCAAACTGCATGTATTGTTATTAAGCTACCCTCAAAAAAAGTGTTTGCATTTAGCTGCATCAACAACACTGACACCTATTTCTGGCCTGTACTGTAATTATAAACGAGCCTGTGAATGACTTTGTCTTTTGCAGACTCATGAGCATACGAAGTGAAAATATTGTTGATCCTTTGTCTCGGGCATCCTCCCTCCCTCTCTGCCTGCCTCTTTTTTTTGGCCTGTTGTTTTTTAGGTACGGGCCTGAGCCACTGGGACTCCACTTGTTTCTCTTCTCTCGTCGTCCCAGGGAGAGAACGAGGGAACTCCTACCCAGAAGTGGGGCGTTCAGCTCTACTCATTAAAAATAATTGGTCTCAGCTCAATTAAGGCTCAGTGATGCCGCTTTGATCCAGGCGGCTCTCTGTGTTTTATCTGTGTCTTTTACATTGAAATGAACTGTTCCGAGTTGGCATGTATTGGGTAAATTGGTTCTGCTGTGTTTATTTCCAGAAGAAGGGGAGGGAGGGGGGGGGGGTAATAGGAGCTATACTCGGGAAAAGATTATACACGTTTGAATGAAACGGGCTTTGATGGTTAAAGAGGCTGACATCAAACCTTCTGGTCTCCGCTGCGGCACCTTGCGAGACGGTCCGTCGTCCCGAGACGACAGAGACGGATCACTTTACTTTCTCTCTTCCCCCCTGCTCTCTGTGATTTGTTGCTCCTGGCTTCTCCTGTTTGCAGATGAGTACCGCAAGGGATACTGCGAGCGAACACGCCGATACCAAAGAGACACAAGACACATAAAAGTTCATGCACAGTGCACACATGCACCCACTCTCCCAGCCACATGCCCACACGTCCACTCACACAGGCTGTATTTCTCACGCTCACACACGCTCACCGTCACTTTATGGAAGAAGCTCTGCAGTATGAGCATGTTAATGTGCTGGCAGTGCTTCCTGACACAGAGGGAAGCTGTTCTCTTGAATCCGAATAGCCCAGGGACAGAAAAGGATACTAAGCCAAGCCTTGACTGCAGTTATGATCCAACACTGCTTCTTTAATCATCCCCTTTCTCCTCCTCTTCCACCTCTCTTATTTCTCCGTCCTTGTTCTTTCTCAGTTTTCTAATCTCCGGTCCCTCTGCACATCTCCATCCATTTCTCCTCAATCTAGCCCTCCTTCCCTGCACACTACATCCAACCTATTTCTCTCTTTTCTTTTCTGTCTTGTTGTAGGTTATCCGTGCAAGAGTTCCACAGTTCTACATGCATGCACAATACTGCACACACACAGTGGACATCAATGCATTTTTAATATCCACATTCAGTGGAGTTTTCCTCAGAAATGCCTCTAAGACATGCATTAATGCAGAGCCACCTAAACACACGGTCATCACTGCAGTTATTATGCAGATGTGCACACATAAGCATGTATGTGAAAACGTGCAAAAGCAATACACGAGTCATAGATGCATGCCTTGATGCCACACACATCTTTTTCCAAAGCACTTACGTTGGGAAAAATATGCTTTAATCAATGGTGTAACAATTGAAGGAACATTCGACACATACTGAAAATGATGAATGGATGTCTGTCAAGATTCTTGTTTATTACTTTGCAGGTAGACCATGACGATTATTGGGAAAGATCAAACACACTGCGGGTTTCTATTACATTTAAAGTCTATGTGGATTTGTCAAAGGGAAGAACAGCCTCCTCTGCTGGAGCGAAAAAATGTGACAAAGTATAAAAGTACTTATTAAAGGGAGCCAGAACGTAACTGAATGCTATAAGGAATAAATGAATGAATGTTGGTTCATGTGTTTGACTTCGTAGAAACCACAGGACAGTGGAGCACAATTGGTGATGGAGCTCAGTGGTTCAGCTGTCGTGGCAATTTCTAGAATGACATTTGGCTTATCCCTCCCACTCTGGTTGGGGTTGTTACAAAGTCAAAGGTCAGGATCTTCTGATGAGATTGAGGCAACAATGCCTTAGTTAAAGCAATCAGGCAAAGATTCATTCAGTTGTACAGGATATAGCATGATCAAGGTTACATTGTATAAGAGTCAATCATGATCAATTTTTCCCTTACACAGCCCTCAGCAGCGATTGTTTAACCATCTCTTTGACGAACAGGACATGCAGGGTTCTGCAGAAGCTTTCCGATTGTGTGGGTCCTTAAATTAGTAATCGATGAAAGCATGAGAAGAGAACAAGAGACTTGAAATGGTTTGGCATTCAGTCCGGCACCTGAGGGAGAGCAAAGTTAGCAGGAAGCCCAGGATTTCCAGTAGAAGACTCTACAGCCGTATCTGCGACTTGCATTGCCTCTACCGAAGGCGCGTCGAACCTTCTGCTGTTGCTCGGTATCTTCGGGCCACTGGAGGGTATTTCCATTTTCAGCTTTGAAATATTCAGAGATCATATCTGCAAATGTCCGAGTCTTTGTATATTCCTATGGAACAAAATATTAAAAATAATGTGAAAAATTGTAAGGGAACAGACTGGAAACATCTAAAAACATTACCTCAATATGTATGTACGTTTCATATACCAAAGTTTACATTTCGCTTTTAACATTGGATTGTTGCCATGAAAGTAAATGTTGTGTAAGTACTCTGTTTGATCTGCACATTCCTGGAGGGACAGCTCAGAGGAAAATCAATGAGAGAAAGACTGGTTCAGTATCTCTGAGAGAACCAGAAAAAATACTTTAAACAGATGAAGCAAAATAAGATATATGTGTACAAATATGAACAAACTTTACATTTAAAAAAATCTATAGACCATCACATCCAGATGTATGGAACATAATCATAGCTGTGACCTGGAGACTGCTTTCAATCAATGGGAGGATTTTGTGCTGTGCTCAGTATTAGGAACATGCATGCAGAAAGGTATTGAAGAAAATGAAGACATCTTACCTGCTTTTCTTGCAATCTCTTGAGCCATGACAACGAGTCTTGCAGCCGTTGCACGTCGCTAATTTCCTGCTCAATTTCCAGGTTTTTCGCTGCACATGATACAGAACACAGAAGGGCCAAAATGCAGAAGATATAGGCCATCCTTAGTCAGAAAATCAAGCTTGGGTGCTTTTTTTTCTTGGGAAGACACCACAACGTCACTGCTGTGCACCCTAACAGAAGAATACTCTGAGAGGACTATTTTATATGTTGTACCTAGGTCAAAAAAAGGGAGGAGTATCCTGGTTATCTGCGTAAAGGCCCCAATCAGTGCACTGAGGCATGTATTATGTAATTTACAGCTGTCATTAGGGGTGAGACAAAGGTCTAAATAAGGATGCTTTCACCAACCCGATGGTGTGACCATTTAAATAAACACACAGTAAAAGCACACTGTTGTAAAAGAAAAGGTCATCTTGACGTTGTCATTGGTAAAAGATCCCCTCTGCCTCCTCCTTTCAAGCCAAATCCCTGCACGAGAAATGCTTTGTGCATTCAAGTAAAAATAAAAAATGAATGATGCACAAACACTGGGGAAACAATTATTTTATCAACCCTGCGCTGCAGTGAAATTGAATCAACGGGTAGAGCAGAGACACTGGGGCGTCCAGAGGCCATGAAGGTCACTTGATCATTTGTTACACCCTCATGAGTTTGGTCTCTTTGCATCTGTGCATCTCTTTAATGAGATTTCTGCTCTGTTTAACTTTACAGTTCTACTGCATCCGAATCGAGAGGCGTTTTAATGAGTTTGTTATGGTACATGCTGTAAACGTGCAGCCGCATTACATGGAAAAATGTGGTAATTTTCTTTTTTTATGTTTATAAGGCATATGCCAGGGTTTTATTACGGTACAGTGTTTTTAATTCAGATGAATGCAAAGCCTAATTGAGTCTATAGAAGTGCACATTGTGAGTTAAATTTTATGGAAAATGGGAAAAAAAAAGCATGTATTCTGCACCTCTCCTTCTCCTTCCCTCTGTTTCTCCTCAACACCACCAAGTGATAAGCCGTCTCATGGTCAGATGCACAAGCCAAAGGCAGCAAAGACTATTAGGTTTAATAAACACAAAATTCACTAATAAATCTCCGGTATATTTATGGCGATCAGTGTTAATTATGTAAAGCCTCTATGTAAAGGAGCAGGTTAAGACAGATTAATGATTGTATAAAATGAGCAAATTAAATCTTTTCTCATTATACATTGTGACAAATACAATAAAAGACATGATTGAATACCAGTTGTTTCCAGATCATTTTCACAGTATACAGCATTTAATATATAGTTTGTATATTGCTTCATAAACCTGCATTATAACTTCATAAGTCACAAGAAATCACTTCATCTGTTATTGTTCAGGATTGAGATCTGACCTGGGGAAAACAAATGTGCATTCAATGGAGCCAAAATACATTTAATACTTTGTAATCCACTTTTTCTTTTTTCTTTACTGTTTGATGCTATTCCGAGTTGGAGTCTATCCTCCAATGTGTGAAGCTAATCTGTAACAGAATCAGTGGAAATAGCTTTCTAGCACGTGTGTAGATACAAACCTAGAAGGACACGTCCTTCTAAAACAGGAGACGACCTTAAAGCGCATCAACCTCTCAACAAATCGCCATTTTAACGCAATTAGAGAGTTGTAGAAGCCGAATATAGCTGCCTAAACAATTAGTAAGTGCAGTGTCGGATGCAGAATAATCCTGTTAAGAAGGCTACAGAGAGCGCTTGACAGCAAGAGTGTTTCCATACATGCTGACAACTGTCTGCACCTGGCCATGTATGACTTATCGAATTCAAGGTGGCATTCAAGAAGAGGCTGCTTCTCATACCTGCTATATCAGGACTCCCAGATGTTTTGAGATGCTGAGCCAAAAATGTCTAAATATGATTAAATCAGTGTGATACTTTTATTTATTATTATGACATCCTAGGTTTTTAATTCAGCTCTTCGTCAGCTGTTACATAAGCACACGAGGCAGAGTGTTATTTATGACCGCGAGCAGTCGATATCTGGGATTAATCTGCGAGCCAAAAAGAAACAGTTTGTGTTTGTGGACATTATTGCGCTTATTTGCATCGAGCTCCATTGGGATGTATTGATCACGGTGGCAGATATGGATGAGCGAGCGTGAAGGACTGTTCCTCTGAGGTTTATTGCTCCAGTGATAGTTCTCTGAGTGGAAAATGTGGAGGAATAATATGCTGAGGGAAATCAAGATTCATAGTTTTCTTTATTTATTTGTGGATGGAAATAGATGGATTACATATTCATTACGTTTTTGATAATGGATTCTTTCAATTCATGGTTACAATTTGGAATCATTGGCCAAAACACTATATCACAAAATATGCATTATTACTCCTCATTTGTATTTAATCTTAATACATTTTCCTTCTCTTGTTCATCTAGTAACACAAGTATGAGATAGTGACATTTGTTTGTCTCCATGCACCATTTAACATGCTGGAATTCAAAGGAATGTCTTTTTAGAGTGAGGGAACAAATGACTCAGTGTTTGCATTTGGAAACAATTTCAAAGCAAGAGAAGGTCACATTTACGCCCACTTTCACTCCAGATGGTTGAGGAACATTGGTGTCATTTGCTGTGACCTAATAGCTTCAACGTCATTGACTTGACGGCAGCCGCTTCTCAGGTCACTTAGAGCGAAGTAGCAAACATGTCATTGACATCACTGAGTGGACGGGAGTGGAAGGCTTTTGTTTGTTTTTTAATCAAAAAGATCTTTTGTTATCACATGGTGCTACATGACATTTTATCAGTTAAGGTAAACACCGTAACAGATGGCTTGTTTTCAATATGTTAGAACGTTTTTTTAAAATATTAATACTAATAGCATGTTAGAAAAATATGTTGGGTGAAGCATTTAAAGTAAAACACTCAAAGTAAAAAATAAAGCATTTACAATCCAGAAAAAGATAATATGTAAAAACTAAATAGGATACAGTGCAGCTGTTGCTACGAGTACCTTTTCCACTGCCATAATTAGTTGTTATTCAGCCTAAAAATGTATTAATTACTTTCCAGTGGCAAACTACAGCATCCATAAAATATCATGGATCACTAAATGTTTCATTAAATTTAATATTCACTATTTTCAGAGCTTATATAACTGCCATCATAGATGATTGGCTATTTGGTTGAAGAATGTTTTCCATTTATTGGAAAAGGATCGGATAGGTATGATAAATGTGAGAGTTCCCTCTCACATTTATCATATTTTAGATGACATTGAAAATCAGTTGTTGTTAAAAGCTGTCCCCACGTCCGTCACCTGGACGAGCCTGTACCGGTTTCCTACAGACTTGACAACGGCTGACAACACTTTCTAGAGCGGGTCCCTTGACGGTCCGAGGAACAGGTTTACTGGAGGGGAGAAGAAAACACAAACACAGAGTTACAGATGGCAAGGGCAGATCCAGGGGAGGGGACAGGGGGGCACTGGCCCTCAAGTGAGCATGTCTTGTCAGTAGTTATTTTTCTTTTAATAAAGTAGTTCACTTACCAACAATAAATGTGGCAACCTGTAGCTATAGAGCTAACAGTAAACAAGAACTACTTACTTAGTGTGTTGGCCCCTCTGTGTAAATGTTACCTCTTAATGTCCCCTGATTCAGAAAAAGTGTCGTGGAGTTGTGGATCACAGCTGTTTAGATGATAGATTTAAAGTAATATGTTAAAAGTGTTAACAAACCCATTGAAATCAAGAAGATTTCAATTTATATGGGGAATTGTGTGTTATAAGAGCAAATATCTGTTATATTCAGAATTTGATTCATGGCAGGGTGGATTAGGATCTGAATCTGTGCTCAAATGCATCAGAAAAGTGAAAAACAAACGCTTAAGAGAATTGTTTGACTTAACAATTGTTTTCATGCGGCATTCCCCATCCCGAAAATTCAGGCTTAACCACTGCGTAAAAACAGAAGTAAACAGTTTACCTGAACATGTTGTTGGGGTCGAGGGAGGCCAACCAGTAGCTGTAGGAGTCGGGGTAGTAGTTACATGTTCCCTTGCCGTGACATTCAATGAAGGGCACTTGGCGGAAACTTTCTAGACATGAGCCAGGAGAAACCAGAGGCTGGGAGGAGCCATCTGCACCAACGCCTGTTTGCTAGAATGAATAAAAGGTCCAAAGAAGACTAATTATTAGGGAAATGTCAGTTAAGGAGATCTAGTGATTCAGAGGAACCAAGTACTGGTCTCTTTACCATGACAAATGAGTGTCCAGTCCACAGGGACTCCCATCCCTGGGGACATTGAGGTATCCGAGTTGTCTGGCTGTGGACGGCTATAACATTGGAGGTGGTTTCACACACTGAGCACCTAAACCACACATGCAAACACCAACATTAATAGAATCATGCTCCATAAACAACTTCAGTTAACGAAAATCATATGGAATTAAATCAAATTCCTATTTCAACTATATAGGACATTTTTGTGAATGCACTGCTCCACCTGCTGATGTAGGAAGCCAGTTTATCCCCTGCGATGGCAACCATGTTGGTGGGCATGGGAGCGTCAGTGGACAACCAGTACGAGTAGTCATTTCGAGAAGCGTAGCGACAGTTACTCTCTGTGTCACAGAACAGGAAGGGCATGGTGGAGAACCGAGGAAGGCAGCTTCCCATTGTGCCTGAGAGACAGTTTCAAGGGGTAGACAGATGTCATCAAATGTCTCAAACAAAAAGAAGCTTATCTTGTATGAAGGTTTCTTACCGAGGTCCTGACCATGAGCTTTCTCATTTCCATTGATGAAGAGGAGGGAGTATCCAGAGTAGATGAAGCTGGAGCCATGAGGGCAGTCAGGGACATGGTTGCTTTGACTGTGTCTCGCTATCAGGAAACTGTCAGTGTGAAATGAAAAACCTCTACCGGGCAACCCCACAGGCCCCTTTAGACCTGGGTCTCCGGTTCTACCTTCTGAACCTGCAGAGTACAGAACAAAATGTACAATTTTCGGCTTAAAAGTTCCCTGTCTTTGCCACTGTCACTGTTCTCACTGGATTACCACCCAGATTTACAAGTATACAATGCAAGCAACCACTCATGTGCCCCTCGATGTAGAAAGGCATCATATAAAGAAAGGCACAAGAGCTTATTCCACTGGTATCCATGTTAACACATCTTCAACATCTTTCAGCCTATACACATACCTGGAAACCCGGCTCTTCCTGTGTCTCCTTTGCGGCCAGGAAAACCGGGCAGGCCGAGTGGGCTGGAACCACGCACCCCTTTGATTCCTGGCTGACCTGGGGAAGATACATCTAGTGTCACATAGTATCACAAAGGGCAACTTCATGGAAGCAGCATTATTTGAAAATACTGTCCATCACATGACACATTATTATATCACACAATATGACAAACTGCGGAAAAAACAATGCAAAGATTGAACTGAGATTAAATTTACGAACCTTGATGGCCAGGTGGTCCTGACACTCCCGTGCTTCCTGGGGCTCCATGATTTCCAGAGGGACCAGGTAAGCCAGGAGGCCCTGGTTCATATATTATTTTGCCAAACACTTGTTCGCCTTTAGGGCCTGTAGCGATAGGTGAGAAATAATCGAGATTGGTGGTTTTCGGAAATGTGCATCAACTCTACCGGGAATGTCAGTAGAACTAAATCTAGAAGATATTATCGGGGCACATTGTTATCACTGCTTATCGAGAAGAAAAGTCAAACAGACTTCTGACGCACCAGGTTGTCCATGAAATCCTTTGTGTCCCGGTGGTCCTGGCGGGCCTGGGATGTATCCGGGGTCTCCCGTCCCACCTAAAATACACATGTTATAATTCGATTTCAAGTAGCTTTGCCTCAAACCTTATTTCATATATTCTTTCTCATAGTGTATGCTAGAAAAAAAGTGAAATTTATCCTCAAGAATATTCTTTTATTTCTATCCCAGTCATTTCTGGTCCCATTTGGGTCCCATCTCAGTTGTAGGGACATAAATTAATCGCCGATTATGACCCATCTGCATTTGTCAATGGAGGAATTCATAGAGGCCATCTCATCTATGCAGTTAAGATGAAACGATAGATTACCTCGAGGGCCTTGGAATCCAGGAGAACCTGAGTCACCTATTGGCCCTGGGCCTCCAGGTTGTCCTCTTGCACCCTGGGTACGCAGATGAAACAATGTAAGGTCAAAGGTTAGACTTCAAGTATTGCAGAGAGATTATTTTAAGATTCAGGATAAAAGGCATCAGTATCAGGACTTGATGTCACTGCAGGTGATGCTTGGAATTAATCAGGGATAATCAGCTGAAAGAAATTAAAACTACATATATGACATATTACTTGAATCTTTTGTCAAATATATTTTATCAGACATTTTTGAGTAATCATCAAAAGTAAATGTTAGGATCACTTACAGTTGATCCTTGAAGCCCTTGATCTCCTTGTGGACCGCAATAACCTGGGATTCCTGAAGGACCCATGTTCCCTCTGTTTCCTTTTAACCCTGCTACGGTGGGACCTGGAGGGCCAGGTAAACCCGGAGAGCCTACATATACAGCAGCAAGGAAAGAGAGTGATCGCTGAGAATCCATCCATCCATTTTACTGCTTATCCCTTGAGGGTTCCGCATGGCCTGGAGCCAATCCCAGCTGACTTTGTACACCTATGGGCAATTTAGTCTCTCCAATTCACCTAAGATTTATGTCTCTGGAGTACCAGGAGATAACCCAAGCAGATGGGGCCTGCACACCGTAAGACTCTAGTCAGACATCACGTTTGAACCCAGAACTTACTAGCTATGAGGCGGCAGTAATAACCCTACCACTGCACTGCCACCCTCAACACCTCAAACACAACATTTTGGCCACTTTAAGATATGTCAGGTTCTTTAGTCCTTCAGCAGGAAATCCTCACCTCGTCTGCCAGGAAATCCAGGATGGCCACGGTCTCCTTTTAATCCCGGTAAACATGCCCCTTGTATACCCGCTGGCCCCCGAGGACCATTAACCCCACGTGCGCCTGGAAGTCCACGGTCTCCTGTCGGTCCAGGACTCGCTGTCACAGACAAGCCCGGAGGACCAGGGTTTCCTGGGGGACCTAAAATACATAAAGAAGATTCCACTAATGTCTACAGCCAAACAACACAATAGTTAAGAGGATTACGATTCTTAGTTAGATATTAAGGTAAGATTTTGAACTCTGGATAGGTTATTGTGTATGTCCTTGTGATCAATTTCATTTTATGGTGTCAAAATTACCAATTTGGACATGTTACAATTATGACATGAGCTATAAATGAGTAGGCTACACAGCAGGTTAGAGAGCAAGGCAGACCCCCTTTGAGTCCAAAAACAGAATCTTCAGTCAACTTTCCAAATGTGTGAAAATCAAAATGCAGTACCATAATGAAGAAAACTTGCACAAGTGGGATGCTTGTAGAAGTGTTGTCTATTACCTCACCTGGTAGACCTGTGTCACCACGTCTTCCGGGTGTCCCTTCAATTATGGCTGCAGAGAAGATATCGAAGGTGAGCTTTGGCTACCTCAATTACTTTGATGACTTGTTAGCTAGTACACAGACAACTGTTCAGTGAAATGAAATAACAACACTTATAGGTTTGTAATATGCATGATTTGCATGATTTCATTGCACCGTGCAAGATTTCCATGGAAGATTTCTCTTACTCTCCCCTTTTTGTCCTGGTGGTCCAGGGATCCCATCCCTGCCCTGGTTGCCTTTCGGACCTGTATAACCAGCAACACCCCACAGTCCTCGCTCTCCTGAGGCAGGAGACATGAAAAGGACATGTTGAGGTTTGATTTAAAATAGAGTTAAACGAAACGGTTTAAAAGTTCAGTACCTATTGCAGTATTTTCTGCGTACAGATTAGGTTTCATCTTGGAAGTATGTCGTAGATTAATTTGGTGACTTTTTTATGGTATTGTTATACAGTAGAAAATGGTTAATTTAAAGGACTTTGCCTGGTGAACCATGAGGTCCTGAGTGTCCTTTAAGTCCTGTAGGCCCATCCGAACCTTTAGCTCCTTGATACCCCAGTAAACCTGGAATGGGCAGTGGAGACAGAAGTGGATGTCAAGTAAATAAAGTGTGAGTAAATAAAATATGCCTAGTTCTCATGATAAGAGGTAGTTACCATTGTTTCCAACAAGTCCTGGGTTTCCTCTGGCTCCTGACATTCCTGGTACACCTACTAGTCCACTGATGCCAGGTTCTCCTTTCTGACCTTTCATCACTTCACTATTGCTTGATCCTGGTTCACCCTGAGGACAGGAATAAGAATAAAGAGAAAAAATTAACATGTCATTATTTACAATCAACACATACATTGGCTGGATCCATATTTATATTCATATTGTACAAGATTGGATTGTGCTCTACTGAGTCATGCAAGAACTTGTTTTTGATCAGTCACCTTTTGTCCGGCTGGTCCAGGAAGTCCATATCCAGAGTAACTTGGTTCTCCATTAACCCCTTTGTATCCAGTTTGACCTGTTTTGCCGACTAGACCCGGCCCTCCAGTGATACCTTGATCTCCTTTTGGGCCTTTCAGGCCTGAGGGGTTACAACAGGGTTTGTTTGGTTTACCTAATTTGTTGATTTATATTCTAAGGTTTCTTGTAATTTTGAGCCTAACTATTCTACATTTAACCAATACCGTAAACCTTATTGATCAGGATAATTATTTACAAAAGTGACAACCAAGAATTGGTTGCAAATAACTATTTAGTTTTATTAAATGACTTGTGAGTTTGGAGTAGTGGACTGAAACAAAAAATGGGTAATGGCCTTAAACAACAGTTCAGGTTTTACCTGGAGGTCCTCTAAATCCTGGGTCACCCAGGACTCCAGCAGGTCCTTGACTTCCTTCGGAGCACGCTGCTCCACCAATACCTGGAGCACCTGGAGGACCTGGACAAATGATACACATAACAAATACAGTTGCAAATAATGCAAAATACATGCTAACCCTAATTACATCACCATGACCATGATAATTTATACCATATGAAAACCCATGATTGGTTACTCCTATTTCTAATCTTATTGGTTGCAAAAGTTAATGTAATACAACATTATGAAATGTCATTTTCTGACCTACAGACAACACACACACACACACACACACACACACACACACACACACACACACACACACACACACACACACACACACACACACACACACACACACACACACACACACACAACACAAGAAAATGTCCTCACTTTCTAAAAATGTCCTCACTCTGTAGGGTCAATGCTTGAAATGGTCCTCACAAAATTACAAGTTCAGGAAGGAACACACACTCAAAATGAAGTATATTGTTAGAATTGTTACTCTAATTGCAAACCTCTTGGTCCAGGACCCCCTGGTCCTCCTTCTGTCCCTCTTTGCCCATTTGGTCCAGTACTTCCAGTGTCTCCATGGGTACCAGTATGACCAGGGGGACCTTAAAAAGTACAGTTAGAGTTAGATTATTTTACATATTTCATTTAGTTTATGTATTCAATACAGTATTATTTGGTATAAGAGTCAGACTGGATTAGTGACTTCACATGCACCCTGGTAATAGATGGCCTGAAATCCAGATCAATCAGAGAGCTCATATTCTTCTGCTCCTGCACAAAGATCTAGCTTCCTCTAACATTTCGACCGATTTATTCAATATTAATCAAGATGACTGTCACTGATGTGGAGAGGTCTGTTGAATCCATTATTGAGACAGTATTCAATTTACAGTTTATTAGAGCCACAACAAGAAACTGTCTTTTACACATTTTTTTTCAAAGTCCATTTTACTGAGTTACAAGAGTTTGCTATGATTAGTTTACCAATGTAGCCTGGGTTTCCAGGGGGTCCAATGATTTCTATTGGTGTTGGTGATCCAGTGCCTGGAGGACCTCTGGGACCAGGTTCTCCATCCATGCCTGGTGGACCCTGGGAACCTTTGGCTCCATCATGGCCAGGGGAACCTGTGGTTAACAGTCATGTTAATTAACTCCATCATAAGTTTGGATCAGATAAACTAATACAATGAATCACTATTATTGCATGAGGCAAAAACCTCTGACTTAAAATCAGACATAAGACTTTCTAGCGTCAAACTGTTTAATAGATACAAAGTGATTTGCTTGTCTCTGAAGGTGTGTGTGTGTGTGTTATATGGGTGTGTTATATGGGTGTGTTACCTATTTGACCTGGTGGCCCTAGAATTCCAGGCAATCCCTTCAGTCCATATCCCGGTAAGCCTTCTGGTCCTGGGTTTCCTCTCAGTCCTGATGAAATCCAAGTGTAACATTTAAAGACAAGCTGTTTCTCAGCATCTGTTTCTTATATAACTAATAGTTGAGACAAGAACTAAAGATCATGAAATGAATGTAGTTTTCAGTCAGAGAAATAATGTCCTACCTGGTTTACCAGTAAGGCCGTTTTGTCCCATAACCCCTTTTTGTCCAGGAAGTCCACGTGAGCCCACCACTGATGACCCGGGGGAACCAGGCTGACCACGGGGGGCCGGATGACCCGACCCTGGTAAACCAGGATTCCCCTTTTCACCAGGCAAGCCACGGGGCCCTGGGGTAGGTGACATAGAGAATGATGTGGATAGGAGAAAATGGGGGTGGTGAATAGTGGAAAAGCTGAAATTCAATAAACTTTTGTCTTTGACATTTTAGCTTTCATAGTCACATGTCTTCAATGTACTGTAGACTGACCTGGGAGTCCTGGATAACCATTTGGTCCTGGTGGTCCCTCTGGTCCAGATAAACCATTACATGAATCCTTGCTACCAGGTAGTCCAGGGGGGCCTATAGAGCCTTGACTTCCTGTATGCAGCATAGAGCAATGTTATACACAGATTAATATGTATTTGTTTAAATATTACATGCATTAATGCATAAGTGTAACAGTTTTACATTCGGTGTATGACTACCTTTTCCTCCTGGAAGACCAGGGTTGCCATTTAGCCCTGGGTTTCCTGGTAGACCAGGATTCCCAGAATCTCCTATAGGTCCCTGCACTCCAGGTTCTCCCGGAAACCCTGGCAGGCCTGGGGACCCACGTTTTCCAGGGCCACTATCACCCTGATAATGAAACATAAACAGAGCATTATTTATTTATTTATATTGGTTATATTTACATATATATCTGTGTGCCTGCAGTATGGCATTTTCCTAGTGCTGTGCTATGCTAGTGCTGGGACATATCAGGATTTCTCAATTTACTGAAGCGGTCTGTGGAACCTAAACAGCTGAAGAATCTCTTATAGTCTACACTATATTCCTGTGTAGCTGTTTGGCGTTGAAATCTCACTAGTGAACACTCCCTATACTTTATACAGAACTTATGGCAGGAAAAATTCAGAGACATCTACCTATATTACATTATCAATAAAATGAACACTTTTATGTCCTGGAAAAATGTATGTAAATATAACATAAAATATATATTAATGTGTTTTCAGTAAACCAAGTTTACTGCTTATCCCTCTGCTGTTTTCCTTTTGTTACCGTTAGTTTTTATTCACACAATAGCCAACCAGGTAATATACTATATGTAGATTTCTACATTTCACAGATCTTGTTTGTGTCCCTGACCTTCAGTCCCGGAACACCAGGAGGGCCCTGTGAACCTGGCTGACCAGGCAAGCCCATACCTGGGAAACCTGGGAGACCTGGCTGCCCCTTTTCACCTGAACAACACACACACAGATAAAAACATAGAGTGATATAGTGAGTCTCCTAAGGCAATATCAAACTAACTGTAACACTGATAACACACCTATCTATAGAGTATAAGCATGACTCTTTTGCTTGACTTCAATACACATTGATTACCTTTTGGCCCTGGAATTCCGAGCTTTGCGGGAAATGACAGATCCCCTCTTTCTCCTTTCTCTCCTGGGGTACCTGGTGTGCCTGGGGTACCTTGCACTCCATGATAACCTTGATGTTTATTAGCAAGTATGAGATATGCTTTCATCATCTATTGTATAATCATGTTCAGAGTATCCTTCCATCCATCCGTGAACATCCTGAAGATATTCTTACCGCGGTTTCCAGGAACACCAGGCAGGCCTTTAAATCCAGGTGTTCCAGGGAGTCCTTTGGTGTGAATGTGGATAGTTTCCCCTTTCTGGCCTTTCAATGAAGGAGAGGAGAAATAACAAGCAATGGCTTTTAATCTTTTTCTCTCTCTATCTACTGGTATTTGTTCAATTCTTTGTTCATCAGTGTGTTTCTTTACCTGGAATTCCCTGCAGTCCTGGGAGGCCAGGTACACCAATATCTCCCTTACTTCCTGGATGTCCAGCCAGCCCATATCCCACTGGGCCTGGGAAGCCAACTGGTCCTGGAAGGCCTAAAGGCCCTGGTGGACCTGGAAAACCCTTATCTCTGTCCACACCAGTGCTTGGATACTAGAGAGGGGACAGTAAACTTTGTAGAACGTTTGGTCCCAAATGGCATAAGCCCAAATAAGGCAAAACACTCTTACTGAATCCCCTGGAGGGCCTTGATATCCTTTGCGACCTGGTAATCCAGGAGTCCCAGGGAGACCGTTTTCACCAGGATTGCCAGGATGTCCTGGGCCTCCTATCTCTCCCTTTATCCCTGGGGTGTGATAGGAATGTGAGTCTCCCTTTTGTCCGGGAGGACCTTGAAATCCTGAATCACCAATTGGACCCTTTAGAGAATAATACATGTTTTTAAAAACAAGCAAGAACAACAGAAAGCTACTTTAAGACATAATATCTTACTGGTCTTCCAGGTACACCTTTAGGTCCTCGGAAGCCTGGATCACCGTTGGCACCTGGGCCTTGATTGTAGCCTGAGCAACAGAAACAATAGTATCTATTTTCGTTTTATATCTATTTTATTCCTCATAGTTACCATTAATTATATGAAAATGCAATTCAATGAAGAAGATTTGGACTGTTTTCAATCAGTCCAGGTTTTACCAGGAATGCCTTGTGGCCCCGGGGGACCTGGTAAGCCTGGGTTTCGTGATCCGGTACACTGACTACAGGACCCCCCTTTCTCTCCTGTACAAAGCATAAGAATGTATTTATACATTTATATGTATTTTGTTAGCCCTATTTTCATTACACAGTATTATATTTTCCTCTTCACAGTTTTTTGTATCCGTACATTATACAGTATATAAATAGTATAAGGTTTTAGTCCTTCTTATATTAAAAAGTGATAAAATATCAAAGGGTTCCAGAAACTGTATCTTACTAATACTCAGATTTAGCAATTCTGAAGATGTTTAGTAAAAATGTGAAACAAATTAATTGTGGCTGTTAATTTATTGCAACCTTTTATTCCAACAGTTCCGTGATATCCCGAGGCTCCAGGTATCCCCCTGATTCCCTTCATTCCTGGGACACCTTTGGTAATCCTGTTAGCTATAAGCAACACAAAAAATGATGTCAAGGGTTTACTCTTTACTGTTTCAATATATTCTCACTATTGTATCAAAAATGGTTATTCTTTTCATCATTGTGCCTATGTCTGTACTTCAGAAATCAAAATCCAGACACAAAAAGCCCGGCATGAATTAAAATAGCTGTGGCATTTATACATACTTCTGTCTTCTGGAGCTCCAGGTGGGCCCTGATCCCCAGGAAGACCTCCATCACCAGGGTCTCCTTCTAGACCTGGGAGTCCAATATAAATATCCCCAGGCTCCCCAGGGTCCCCTTTGGAACCTGGAAAGCCATTATGACCGCGTGGGCCTGGCACATAAAAGCCAGATGCACGGCCTGTGTGATGAAAAGTGAGACAGATATATTCAGGGGAGAAAGCAATACCTCCATATTCTGCACCTTTAAAATAAAACTTTAAAAAAAAAACATCCATATTTTCTATAGGGAGGTAGGGGGCAGCCTCTTTTCTTCACACCTGGAAGTCCTTCTTGTCCAGGAAAGCCCACAACACCTAAGAACAGAATAAGAACTTGTGTTATTGTCTGATAACTGAGTTACCGGTAATGCAACTATAGAGTTTGTTATAACACAATCCTGTCACACGCTGACTAAACCCTTTGTTGTATCAATCTATTTGTCATCTCACTATCTGTCAGTGTCTTTATCATAAAGCTGTTCATCTACCCTGACGACCAGGAAGCCCAGGTGTTCCAGGGGGACCAGGATCTCCGTGATATCCTTTGAGTGGCTCAGGCACAGGCCCATGTATCTGAAAACAAAACCTTGTAGTGAAATCATGGCAGTACAAGTACCAGTCACGCACAGTATAGGACACACTAAAAATTCCCAAGAACAATGTCTTATCCTCATTCTTTCATCTGTTCATGTTTCAATAAATTATTAAAACATACCAGTTTGCTTAACTCAATCTCTGCATTGGATTATCGCAATGGACTTTCTGTGTCAAGTGTGAAGTAACAATGAAATACAATCGTACACCATCTGACTTAAGTGTTTCAGTTTTTCCAGTCACGGAAGTTGGCCAGGGAGTAGTCCATATATGCAAAACTGAAAGAGACAGCTTTCCACAGTGATGTTAGCCTTTGGTGGGACGTCAAGAAAATCTGGAAAAGGCAATCTACTGTTTGCAGAAAATATGGAGACTATATTATAAGATACAAACTACACATTAGTAGTAAGAATCGGAATGCCATATCGGAATTTACTTAGCTCATCTGTGAAGCCTGAAGCAGATAAATAGGATATAATCTCACAGATTTATGGAACCATCTGTTTGATGAAACCACAGTCAGCAGATAAGCTTAGAACACAATGGACAAAAATGTTAGGCCTTTTACACCAATCAGAACTCGGCATGTAATCATACCTGATCTCTTTGCTGCAGACATGGACTCAAAAACTTAAATATAAGTTTGTGCATTGTATTCACTTCACAAAATCCAACATTTGTAAATATTTAATCAAATCTGGACCCCATCAAAATGTAAATCAGGGCCAGCCATAAAAATCCACATCTTTAGAACAGGTCATTTTTAAATCCGTGGTGAAGCTTACAACATATTTGTGGAGCTGCATCCTCTCACTGAGAGTTTCAGAGGAAATTTTAATAATGTAGTTGCCTTTATTTGCTTGATAAACTCGCCGTCTTATCGTGTTTAACTCAGAAGATTCTAAACCCACTTTCCATGTCTGGTGGCCCCCTAAGGGCAAAGAAGGTTGAGTTAAGAAAAATGTGATACCATTTTTATCTCGTGTAACTACTGTTTGGGTATGACTCATAACGGATCAAGATTTATTTATTTATTTATTTGGCTTTGTTGTCTTCCTCCTATTGTGTGTTGGTTTTTTCTTGTTTCTTCTCACACACTTTTGTGCAGGTGTATGAAGTCTGAAAATGAAAATGAACTCACATATCCGGGTGGACCAGAAGGACCTCTCTCTCCCTTTTCACCCTAAAGTTAGAATGTATAGACAGAGCATAAAACAAAGCACATCAACCTACCAAAAGACTGTGTACTGTTTTTTGGCACTAACAGATCACTAACCGTTCTTCCTGCGGTCCCTGGATTCCCTGGCTCACCTCTGTGGCCAGAGTTTCCCTACAGAAAAATAAATTGTATTTAAAGGCCTCATAATGAGGGCACACACACACAGACGCACACACACACACACACACACAGCAACAACAGCAACAACAGTTTAACAGTACCTTATGTCCTTGACCAGGATCCCCATCCTTCCCTGGCTTTCCCTGTAAGTACATTTAAAAACATCATTAAGGTTTGAATAGGTTCTGCTTTCTATAAAGATAATAACTTACTGAGGGCCCTGAGCATATTTAATTTATTTTCTATTGAAATTGCAGAGTTTGCAAGTTTTGGGGGCTTTCATGCACTGAGTTAAAAAATAAATATCAGATGCACTCAAATCAAATTGAGCACAGCTAAGGACAACATGACAACAACTAAATTTATAAGCTGCATTCACGTAACTGTGGATTCATGGAAGGATTTTGTCCTCAACTCTTTCCCTTGTTTCAGAGAGGACTCTGTGTTGCAGGTCCTTTTGTGGGTTGGCCCTTCCAATCGGATCAGTGATGAATACTATTAAGTAGCTAGATAATTCTAATGACATGATGTTTAGATAAAATTGATATGGGTCTATTTTACTATTCTTCCCTCTCTTTCTCCTGTATGATAGCAGATCCCATTGGGTTTGATGTTGCATTACTGCCCTCTGCTGTTCATCCCTATTCTTGAACTGTTACCTAAGTGATATGCAAAGTGATGTCATAATACAAATATCTGCACACGAAAGATATGTATATATAACAGTGAAACACATTTGATCTGAGACACCACTTTTTTCATTTGTATGCACATGGAAGACATTGAAGCGAGTGTCTTACTTCTGGACCCTGCTGTCCTCTGTCTCCCTTTGGTCCTTTAGCGTGGAAGCCATAACCAACGTCTCCCTGAGAACAGATCGAAATGAGCACAGAAATAAAGAGGGAGGGAAATACACAACACTAGAAAGGCAGAATATGCGGTGGCAGTTGTTAAACATTTAAAAGTTTGAAGTGTGTATGCTTTGGTGCCAGGTGCAAGTGTCATTTGTGTGAACTGTTACCAGAAACTTACTGGTTCGCCCTTGCAGCCTTTTTCTCCCACATCTCCTGTATCTCCCTTTAGAGCCTAAGTAAGAAATACAAAATGAGTCAGTAGTTGCAATTACAGTCTGTACAGTCACCAGGCCACAATTTCCAGTTATACATAATAAATATTAAATTGTAATGACTTGGGATATGAAGCATTATAATCATTTCCCTCTTACTGTACTTTGAATTAAATGTTGCCTTCCCTCAGATAGATCTGTGCCTCAATATAACTGGCACCGAAATTTAGGAAATTTGTAATCCCTAAAAACCTATCGCCAGCTGGTTAGCAACCATAAACTGATAAATATATCCAAACATTGATGTTACTGAATAAATTATATATTAATATTAGCTTATATTGCAACTGTGAGTGCCTTAACACAGCGGCGATTTAGCATTGTCCTCATATACAGGAAACAACACATTGTAAAATGTAAAGGTTCAGTGTGTAGCATTAAGTTACATATAGTGGTTGCCTGTTGCAGCTGAATACCCTTATCCTCACCCTCCCCTTCAAAATATGAAAGATAACCTGTGTTAGCCTTCAGTTGTTATAAAAACCCAAAATGTCCTGTTTGGACGACTGTAGAAAACATATATCTAATATAAAGAGCCCATTTTAGGGGGAAGAAAACAACAGTTAGTACAAATAAGTTATATTAGTTTACGATGATCTGACCTCAAACTGTTGGTGTATGTCAGTCAAAAACTGTCTAATTCGACCTTTTGGCCCCGGTTGTCCATTTGGTCCTGGTCTCCCCTACATCAAACAAATTGAAATCATCCTCAAGACATAATACAGATAATGTTATGATTATTTAACAGAAATTGTCAACATCTTCTCCTATTTAAATAAATGTAATAATTATCAGTTTACTTCAACAATGGATTTTTAAAAAAAACCTTTGGTCCTTTAGGTCCTGGGATCCCGCCTGTGCCCCCTTGACCCTGAAGGATGGGAAAAACATTTGTAACTTGTTTGCATCTCAATCTTTCTCAAACATTCCCTCATGTTGCTTTATCTCATTTTTCAAGGTCTTGTTGCTGCAACACCAACCAAAGAGAATAGCTATTCCTGTCCCTTCTCGGATTTCAATTATGTTTTGCGCCATCTGAGAGAAGTTTCACAGAGAGCTGGGAGTCTGGAACACATGTGCATGTTCCCACAACAGTGTGAAATCTTGCCCCACTGATAAACAAGTGTAGCGACAGACGGCAGCGACAGCCAGTAAATGTTTACACTTTCCCAGGTTGTGTGAACACTGCCAATTATGATAATTGGATAACAGGGGCAAAACAAAATAACCCTGCAGCTGTGGTTTTCAAGTGGTTTCCCAGGATATATAGTACAGTGCTCACTCTGCCGATCACAGGTGTCAAATAGTGTTGGTGTTTTCATATCTAATGAAATATTCACACAAGCATTACCTTGGATCCCTGAGCCCCTGGACGGCCAGGAAAGCCCTGTTCACAAAGAAGGCATACAGCGATATCAGGCATCACATCATAATTTCCCATAGTGTCAAATGTACTCAAACAACAAGGCAACATCACTCACATAATTTCCCCTTGGTCCAGGGTCCCCAGATGGTCCAGTCTCTCCACGGGAACCTGGGGCTCCCTGAAATACAGACCTGGCCAGTTATCAAGTTTATCTGACAGTCATGCATGATCTATACCATTCATCCTTTGAGCGTCACATACAGGGCCAGTCCCAGCTGACATTAGGTGGAAGGGGGGGTACACCCTGGACAGATCGCTATTCTGAGATAGGGACTACATTCAACCATTCACACCTACGGCCAACGTGTCTCCAATTAACCCAACCCAAATATGCAAGTCTTTGGACTGTGGGAGAAAATACAGGGAGGACATGCAACTCCACACAGAAAGACACCTTCAGATTCAGGATTTGAACCAGGAACCATCTTTCTGAAACCGATGATAAAATGGTGAATATTATACAATTCAAAACTGTGATGCAATGTAAATAGTTACCTGTTCTCCGTCTCTCCCAGGTGGCCCAGGTGGCCCTTGTACTGAATTTGCCGCGCCCCGAGATTCACCCTGTGTAGCGATGGAAATATGTTTATTTATTATTTGATACAATAATTAAAAGTGTGAAATTTAGTGTTAGAATACCTGATAATCTCAGATATGTGATATCACTGTATCGAAGATGTAGCAATACTTAGCTACATCATTTGGAAAATCTTGCTGACGGTTGTGCTCTGTAGGCTTCATCACTCATCTTTATGTATCCGTGCACTTGACATGCACATGCTCGGAATTACAATGAACACAGTCAGGGTCTTGGGAGCTGCCTCATTGAATCGACCACATAAACCCTACTTCTCATTCGCCATGACTTCAGCAACTGGTGGAGGAGAATCGATATTTAGAGGGTTTTAGCTGTGTTTATAGAACAAGGTAAAACAAACGCAAGCCTGTTTTACACATGCTTTGCTCTCTGGAGGGTTTCAACAAGCTTAAAGAGCAAAGTTGGTTTAAAGCGTCTTGGCCCAGACATGACAACACAGTAACAGGAATGTAAGTGAGCCAAAAGTGCACTTACACAACAATATCTCACAGTCAAGATCCACACAAACAAAGCTTGTTGTCATGGATCAATTTACAGAACAAATATCCAGTTTTCAATGAACCCTCATTGTGTCTGACACCTAAATTGATATTGTGTACTTTTCCACTTTTCCCAGATTTATATCATTCAGGTAAGACTTTTGCACAAACCCATTACTGCAGCATTTTGGTTTCCACAGAGTGAAAAGAAGTGGGGATTAAAAACAGGCCAGAGCAGAGGCACTTGCATGAATGATTAATCATCTCATCATTCTTACCACGTGAGATGGTTTTAGCTTATATGGTGGCTGCAGGTTTTTGAGATATGCCTCATTTCTTTCTTTATTTTTCCAGGAACCGGTGTGGCAGCCAAATTGAGGCAATCGGTCAATTTGCGCTGCTAAAACACAATTGTGTGTTAATGGAGCGATGTTTGGGAACCGGCTGCATTGCTCAATGCATGTGACATGCCTCATTCTCCTCACACACCCTCCCGATTTAGCGGTCTGCTAATATTTTCCCATTTTGTCCTTTGCCTGTCAGCACCACCTCAGCATCCACCTGCATGCTCCAGCAGAGGGTTGAAGATATGTGCTCATCACTCACCATGATCTCTCATCTCATATCTGGGCGGAGTGATGAGGTGGCAGCCGTCAAACTCAAACAGGAATGGAGCTCAGCGTAGTTCAATCAGGAGGATTATCTTAAGGACTTACAAATTCACAATTCTCTCTCCCTGCGTTTTCTAGTTAGCCGACAGTGAACATTTTCAGTAATCTCAACCAGATTCTCATCCAGCCAATAATCTCCTTGCTGCCAAACTTTAAATCTGTTCTCCTCTCCCCTTGCTGTCAGATGTTATTTCGGTGATTTGCTGCAACCCTCCTCCACCCCAATGACCTCCAGCCTTTATATCCACAGCCGTAGTTCTGACCCTCAGCATCGCTCCATCCCATCACAACCACCTCCAGAGTCCAGAGGCTGGACCTTCAATCATAATTACATCACAGGGGGGTGTAGGTGTCAAAAGACTCATTTATATCCCATCACTTCATCTTCTGTTGTGCACGGCAATAAAAAAAGCATTCAACTGTCCATTGAGGTCTTCCCTGAATAAACTGCTACTATAATAAACATCTCATCTCAGCAGGGCAGATCACTGTCTTCAGAGGTTGTTCTCAAAGCCTAAAAGCGCGAAGACTGAGGTGTATTGACCTTGGCTCAGAAATGTTTACCAACACATCCCAGTGCCTCATAGTTAACGGCATGGACATGTTCACAGATACATAAAGATAAGCCACGCCTGCGGCAAAGCCTCAGATAGATCACGCTCACAAAAACATATAAATGTCTCATAAGTCAGTCAGTGCCGAGGGAATTCTCACTCTTCATCAATAGAAAAAGGCTTTAATGATCATTACCTTAGGTCCACGCAGACCTGGATGACCCTGCAAAGTAATAAACAAAGCTGAGGCCAGTTTTGAACAGTAAAATGTATTGAAGTATAGAAAGCCTCAATACCTTATTTTGGTATACATAATAATTTATTGTTTTGAGTTTGCTTCTTACTGGTTTTCCATCAATACCGAGGGCCCCATGGATTCCAGGAGGTCCATCCTCTCCCTAGAAGAAGATCATAAACACGTTGAAGCATACATGCATTTGTTTGAGATCAGAAGAAGAGTGATGGAAAGTTCTCGCTTTTCAAAAGTTCAGGATTTCTTAACTCCAGCAGCTCAGTGTTGCCTCATCCAATCACAGCCTGACATGCTTGCCTTTGGCCAATCACGTATTAGCTATCAGTTACTGTCTCTCTGAGCCGTCTTTCAGCACACTCACTTATTTGTGACCCTGTCCTGTCATGAATCATCTTTCCTACACACCTACTTCCTGTCTAAGCATCAAAAGTCTCCATATCTGACTTATTCTATTTTGTTCCTAAATTAAATATCTCCTAATTTAAAACTATTATGGATAACATTGTTTTTTCTTACATCAGTTCCATTGCATCCTGGGGCCCCTAGGGGTCCCGGAGGCCCTTGTAAACCGGGGATACCCTGTAAGAGAATGATCAATTATCTATTAATCAGAAGTTTAAAAAAGCATCTATTTAAATATGCTGGAACATACATTTACACAACGTGTAAATGATATGATGAAGAGTGTAACAGACGTGTAGGAAGATAAGACAACCCACCGGTAAACCATGAGATCCAGCAAATCCTTCTTTGCCTTCACGTCCCTGTAATGATATTGTAGTTTTTTTAACATCAAAACAGGTGCAACAGAAAGGATACCCGGTCAATACAATACCATGCAATGCACAAACTTGTATTATACACAACTACATTTAAGCTGAAGTCAAATATATATCCACTGAGACATGACTCAACACCAAACAGACAGAAGCAAGGATAACACAGTTACGTTACCGGATTGCCTTTTGGTCCCACGTGTCCATCAGACCCTGGTTTGCCCTGTCAAAGACAATAACCTTTAATTGATCTTAGGATATGATGTCATGCTGAGGTGTAACAATCTTAACACGATTTTAATCAGTATTGAGAACAAGAGAAGACATAAGAGCCAGGCTGATATTTTACCTTTGCTCCCATTGGCCCAGCATGACCAGTTGGTCCCTGACGGCCATCTAGTCCTGTGGGACCTGGAACTCCTAGTAAACCTTTGTCTCCCTGTGTGTGTGTGTGTGTGTAGTTATGAAAGACAAATACACAAAGGGACAGACAGATGACAGATGACGAATAAAAATAGAAATATAATTTTAAATTGTACATTAACAGAGTTGTATTTTTCAGGGATTAATTAGTGAAGAGTTATTGAGGAATATATAGTTTCCTGGATGTTTGTGGAAAAAATATGTAACGCTCTTATGTCACAATGATTTTGATGCTTAATGAATAACATCGCTGTTGAATAACATCCCACTGTGTGTCACCAATGGAGGCCACTGCCCTTATAAAGCATATAAAGTTAATAAACTCTCAGGAAATATAAGCTTATTTCTATTATATGAACAAATCCACAACAGCAGGAGAAAATATTAATGATAATTCAAGTAGTTTTCAAGTGTCAGTCCCTGATTTTATGAAATAAAGTGAGTAAGATGGACGCTCTTTTGAAGACTGGAGATTTGAGTGGGTTGACACTTTTGACAGGGAGACTGATGTTTAGGAAAGTGCAAATTAAACGTACTTCTCAGGAAGGTTTGAAAAACAAATTGTGTTTCATATACTGTAATTACAATGCAGTCGTTTGAGTGCAACCTCTATGAAAACAGACACATTCTTTTAATTCATGATTCCTCATGCATTGAGAATTATTTGCAGACCTTAGTTGAATCAATAAAGAGTGTGACTTGTTTTACATTAAATAATTTTAATTAGCTCTTTTTCTGCTTGAATCTTACAGTAAAATAATGTAAAATAAAATAATTATTAAGGATGTTGAATCAAACTAGAAGATGTAGCTGATACTTATATCAACTATTTGGAAAGCTATGTAAAGAGAAGCAGATCTAAAACAGCAAAAGCTGAAAGTAACTCACATTTAATTTGATTATTTCACACAGCGAACAGTTGCTCTACTCACCCTGCTGCCTTTCACTCCTTCACAGTGGCACCTGGATTTTCTTCTGCACACACACTAAAAATAAATTAAAACATTATTCAATATATATATGTCGTCTGCAGGGAAAACATTGTCTAATTAATTTGATATTATTTTGAGTTTGAATTTTCTTTGCAATTAAAATGTGCATCCCCATAGAAATGTAAACCCATTGGATTTTTGTCATCTGTCAACCATAATGCAGAAACCAGCAAAATTTGGGGTTGAGTAACTTCCCCAAGTACAATGGCATGCGGATTGGCTGAGCAAGGGATTGAACCCTGGACGACCCACTAGGCGCACAACAGTCAGCGTGAGTGTTTGCATTTAAGCCATTACTGGTTTCACTGCACACATATTTTTAACATTTTATTTATGAGTTTTGTACTAATTGGCACAGTTGTAACACCAACCAATAAACACGACTAACACATGTTCCTCCTCTGCTTAATGCTTGTTCTGCTTATTTCCAGCTTTCCCTCTTACATATAACACTGTCTCCATGACCTTCCTTCAGAAAGGCCCACCAACATGGCCCACGTGAAAAACAGTGCACACACTGCACTGCATGTGCAGACCAATCATCAACAAACCCATCTCATCGGGGTACAAGATGTTTGCACATAAGTTCAGACCCTGCAGTTACAAACAGACCTTAGTGTTGTATATGAGAGCCGAGGCAGTGAAGAATGAACGCCACTAACTTTATACACAACAGCAAATACACATAGAGCTTCAAAATGATGCTACTCTCGCGTAAATAGATTTTAGTGAGGGATCTGGGCAAGTGGGTTTAAGGTCAACAGCATTATTGAGTATGTAAAAAAGTTGATGTATTACGGACATCTGCTTTAAATGTAAACAAAAACTTGAAAGTGTTGAATGTGCAATGATTAAAGCTGAGTGGAAAAGTGTTTCTTATTTAATGGCTCTAGATCCAGGTTGTGACACACTGCTTTGTAATTTTCTCTTGAAAAATCCTCAGCTTAAAACTCTCCTAAGACTTTTAGAGAAATAACGAGCAGTGGTATGACCCTGAATCGACACAAGCTAGACTTCAAAAAGTGTGTACGGAATGAGATTTAAGCAAACCTACTAAACTACTAGAGATCAGTACATATTTTTTATTTCAGTACCTCTGCAGATGAGTGTCTATGCTTCTGGCTGAATGAAATCACATTATTCTCCGTTAAAAAAAAAACAAGAAGCATCTTACATTTTTGGCCCCGGTGCCGGACAGCATCACAGCGAACACCATCAGAGGGAGCACGAGCAGTGGCCTCCACATGGCTCTTCTCACTTCAGTCAAATCAAAAGTTCAGGGAGTATCCGTCAACAAAGCAGGGGTGATGAATGTGTTTCAGAGCATACTCCTGCAGCGACCGGCCTTCAAAGCACACACCCGCACACTGCTGCGATCCCGGACGCTCTCAAGTCATTGCCTCAGCTCATATCAAGGTTCCCACACGAGGGTTTGAGCGCCTTGATAGACACACAGAGATGTTGTTTAACTTAATTCTGTAGTGGTAGGAGGTCTGAGCTCACTGATGCAGCCAACCACAATCATCATCCTTCTCCTGATCTCACAAACAGTGGCAGCTACTCCGTGTGCTTTCTACTGATACTGAGGCAGGAGATCAGACTGAATCCTCTCTGTGGTCGTCCTGTTTGGAACACGCTAAAAGCTTCATGAGGATCATTTCAGCATCTGAATCTGGGTGAGTGGTTAATGTTGCTTTATGTGCACGATGGACTGTCAGCGATACAATACATAGAATTTCTCAGCAAGTAGCATAATTTCACTGTTTTAAATATCATAATTGCATGTACTTAATTTTACCTCAAAGGAAGGATTTATTTATATAGTGTTAACTGGTCCATGGTTCACAGGTGTATTTGCTTTGTCATGCTTCCTTTTATCCCCTACAGGGGGCAGCACTGAGGCCAATACTCACCTGTGAAGCTGACTGAACTGATGAGAGATGAGATCCTCACTGACTGTAGTAACGTTGAGCAGGTGAGTCTTTAACTGTAGCTGCATTCATATCTGATCACTTCTGATAACTATTTGTCATTTAACTGTTTTCTATTATATCCCAACATTAGAAAACATAGACTGGTGTGTGTTTTAAATTTTCTATGTTAAAATTGCTCACATGATTTTATCAGGAAAATAAAGGTTTGGTGTAGAACAGCAAGCGGGCAACTAATATAAGAAAATCATTTTCACTATCGTAGTATGGAAATGTCACAGAAGCCAAATGGAATCCACATCCACTTCTCAGCAAATCTGTTTACCGGAAGGAAAAACACACTTCATGCATGTTTACTCAACACGTCTGAACACGCAGGAGTCACCTGGGGCCACTGGAGAGGTTGAGTTCGGCAAACCTCTTGCAAGGTTCCTGCTCTAAGCGACGCTCATAAGTTATCATGCACACAGGAGAGAAATAACACAAGCACATGTACATTGATTTATCATGTGGATTTGCCTTTTTATTCTTCTGACCTCTTATTATATGTATTTACGTCAGTTGGATGCTGGAGATATTATGTTGTACTCCATGTAAATATGGTCTCTTTAAGGATTCTGTTCCTTTAGCCATGGGGCTAAATGAGGCTGCAGCTAATCTAATCACATTCTTATATTCACAGGTGGATCCTTGTGGTGTTTATCTTCGTGCAGCAGCTCAGTGCAGTAAGTATTTCCTTCTTGATTTCTTCATACACCAACCACCAGTTAAAAGGTGTTAATCAACAATTTAAATGCAGAAATATACAGCAAAATCAAATATATGATCATAGTGTATGACCATATTGCTGTGAATGACCATTACACATGGACATTCCTCCCAGTCTGACATTTGACATATTGAAAGAAACAGCTGCCATAAATATTGCAAGAAAAATCAATAGAATGTCTTCAATATCAATATCTTCCATATAAATTCTGTTTTACACTTTTGTTAGCAGGTTGTGCTAATGCAACACAATTCATCTGTGCATTGTGAAGCTCTTCGTGTTTAGTCTCTGTTGACACTGTTTCAAAATCCATCAATAAGCCCCTGTTAATTACGTAAATGGGCAAAACTATGCAATCACTAACTACAGACTCACAACTTACCACTGAGTTCACCTTTTTCGACACAGGCTGAACCCCTGCGGTTTGGACTTTGTACAGAAATCTGAAATGCATCACGTAAACTTTATTTCCAGCCTAGCTTTTGCAAACATTGCTGCTGCTACAGTAGCCAGGGATGTAGTGTGGGCCCATGTCACAAGCAACTTAAAAAATGAGGCCAGGATAGTCCTTAAACCTGATGCTCTCAGTCTTAATTCCCTCATGGGGTCACTGGGTGTACATGCACTTCTGTTTGTGTTTACATCTCGCTGTTCTCCCAGAAAAGCCCCTACTGGAGTTTATGAAGTATTTAAAAGCAAAATTCCTTCATGCACTTGACGCACCTGCAAACTGTATTTGCTGCTCCCTATGTGTTTACAGTATTTGTCACCCAGTATAACATATCCTGAAACTTTGCTGTATAATGTGCAAGACTACTGTTTTTATAGTACATAAAAGTTTAATTCTGTGGAGCATTTGCTGCTGACATTTTGGCTCAATATGAGTTACAAAAAAAATGTTCCATATAAAAAAACTAATAGATGAATAGATAAGAGATAATTTGTTATGATCTAGTATTTAAAATAAATAAGGTAGGTTCTTAATTTTAAACCAGCACTATTGTGATGCTAGGACAAGGATTAAAAGGGACACCAGTGAAGCAGTAACATTGACATCATGGCGATCTAAATGGCCTGTCCAGGACGCAGCTGTGTGCTGTGTGTTTTCTTGGTGACTGAGAAACAGTCACGATGTTTGGACCCGGAGAGAAAGAGGGACGGGCTTGTGTTCCAGTTGTGCATCAGAATACAGTTTCCCCAGACTACACTCATCCAAATATTTGGAATAGCTCTTGGAAAATATTTCCAAATGTTGTGACATCTCCACACTTTAAAACTCCCACCACACACACACACTTATCGGTGGGAACAATTGGAATCTGGAAGTGTGATAGAACACTGCTTTGTTTCACACTATCTAATCAGCACTGCTCAGTCTCCATGGGAAATGTGTTCATTCTTTAATTCTCAGAGCCGACTCTTAAAGGGGCAGATACTGGTGGGAAAAAAACATAACTGCTGTGCTTGCTTGATGTTCTTTAAACGCTTCCCATCATTAGTAACCCACCAACGTTAAGTCCTAGTAAGGCCTGTGTTTCATCTCTGTTTTTGTCGTTCCAGGGGGAGGTTGAGCTGCCATGTCAAGGTAGAAACTGCTCTGTATGTCGGTGTCATCCCGCCAAAGGTGCACGGGTATAAACACTTTTCCCACTACGTTTTTATATATTGGAAAAATATTCTCACTCAGGGACAATGTACAGTATGTTTTCCATTTTGTATTTGAATATGTGATCTCCCTTAGCTTCTTTATCTAATCGAGTGCTCCCAGGTAAAGGCAATTTCATTCTGCCTGCACCAATATTATTGCTAAAATGTCAATAAAGTCTGATTTGATTTCTGTTGGTTCTTAAGAGAGATATAAATCTGAGTAGCTGCAGAAAATGGAAAAGGGAATAATATATGAATAAGGGTATATCATATAAAATGATCAGATTCCATGATAGAGAATTTTCTACTTTTTAGTAATTATTCACTATAGGAAAATACATGTGCATGTAGTGTTAATGTGATGCTTTACAACTATTCAGGTAAAGTGATTAAAGAAGCAACTAATTCTTTACAGTCTCACTCGCAGCAAGACTTTGTGAGCATGACTTTCTTTTACCTAGGGGTCTCCAGGGAAGCCGGGGGAGCAAGGCCCCCAGGGACCAATGGGACCGTGGGGACTTCAAGGGCCACTTGGAGACAAAGGCAGGAGGGGAATAGAGGGATCACACGGACCTGAGGGGCCCAAAGGAGACCGTGTTAGTGCAAATGTTCCCGTGCATGTTGCATTTCATTGTTGTATCTGAGGCAGAACATGTTCATGGTCATCATATTACATCTACTTTAGTAAAACTTTTTAAAATAAATAAATTCAATATAAAACAGGAAATAGTGACTGATTCTCATATTCCTTTACATTTCAGGGCAAGATTGGTGCACCTGGTTTCCCTGGAAACGATGGATCATTAGTAAGCAAACCACTGTAAAAATAAATATAATGTGATCTCACTTAGTTTCAGTCTACACAGTAATTCCTTTGCCAAATTCTTCACAGTTCAACGTGGAGGTTACGTACTTCCGACTTATTTTCCCATAACCTCTGTAAAAATGTTGTAATTTTGTAGGTACTACCAACTCGTTTAAGATTTAATCAAGATACAAGAATTCACAAGAGGTGGTGCAGTGATTTGAAGCATGTGCCTGGTAGGCCCTCTAGTGGACACATCGAGGCACACTGTAGATGTGGACCTCTTCACGGCCTAGTGCAGCTGCCTCTTCATCACATTACATCACATTTACTCACTTGGCAGATGCTCGGGGGACAAGGCTAAATGTGCAGTAGATTAACAGAGCTGGAAGTGGGTACGAAGTGCTAAATCTAAGTAGTTGAAGATCAGAGAAAGAGGTGGTAGTTAGTCATGTTAGGGTGTGAGGAGAGGAGATGCTCTCCTCAGAGATGACTCCTCAGGAGGTTATTGAAGATAGATCAGGTTAGAAAACATTTGGCAGCTTATTCCACCATCAAGGAACTAAAAATGAGAATAGTCTGGACTGTGATCTTGATGTGGGCAGGGATGGTATTGACTGTCCCTTTGAGGATGGGGGAATGAATGAGCATAACCTTGTTCGACCGAGTTCAAGTAGATGGGGGCACCACTTCATGACAACTCAATTTCAAGTTGCTTTACTAAACCGCTGTTATTACAATGAACTTCATGACTCTAGTAATCTGCAATTATACTTCATCGCCAGAACTGTGCAATATTGTTCAGGGTCACCCTGGGGCAGGTGGAGAGGCTGGTTTGTCAGGACTGGATGGCTGTAATGGGACAATGGGGCGACCTGGAGTTCCTGGTACTCGTGGTTTGAACGGTCTGCACGGGCTGCCGGTGAGTTGACTTCTGTTAGTATGAACACCATGAATCTATGGACCCAACCTGCCTTGGCTCCAGACGTTTCATATTTCAAAGTGTCTTTATCTTTGGTCCCTTCACCAGCCAATCGTTTGAAGGCCACAGACTATCTGAGCATTGATGCTGACCACATGCATCTTTTAGTGGCCACGATTTACCATCGTTTGGCCACTTCCATTGTTATCATTCATCATGTCACAAGGCAAAAATATTCTCTAACTGGTTTCATGGACATGAAAATAAATCAGATCAGTAGAATATATTTGGATGGTAGAACAGAGAGATTGTCAGCTTGAATAAGCAACAGGTAAATCTGTTGAGATGGTGGGGATAATGTGATTTAAAAAATCATGTTAAGAGTTTTTTTCCACATGTTCCAATACCAATCTTCAGTTGGACAGCGAATTATCACTTGTAATGCGTCTACTCTCTACTGTTGTCAGGGATTTCCTGGACTTAAAGGAATGAAAGGAGAACCGTTGTATGGTGTTACCCTTCCTGGACTGCCTGTGAGTTCTGCCACACAAGAAAATTGCACAATGTCTATTATATTAAATGATTAATAAAAATGCCTTTCTTTACGTCCCATCCTCTGTTGGTTTTACATTGCAGGGGGAGCGTGGCAGAGATGGAGAGCATGGTCTACCTGTATGATTTTAAAGCAGTAGCTCTGTACTTTTAGTGTATTTCAATAAATAATGCATGGGTTAGATATTTGTAATCTTTCACTCTCTATCGTACAGTTAAGTGGACTCATATGTGTTTTGACTCTTTTTTTCAAGGGAGGACGAGGAGTCATGGGACCTAAAGGCCATGATGGCTTCTCTGGTCCTCCTGGTCCTGAGGTAAAAAAATACTTAACTAACTACTATGACATAACTACAAGATCTTATATAACTGTTTATTGTTGCACAAACCTGCAAATGAATAGTATTTAGGTACACATTAGATCGCAAATTTCCAGCATTTACATTACAAGAAATGAAGCCCTCTAAATGTGTGTGTGTGATTCCATACAGGGCTTGGTAGGACGTCAAGGTGTCAGAGGACCACCAGTGAGTCACCAGCTTCACAATCTTGGCAGTGCATACTGTAACAAAAACAATTATTGCACATAACTCACACACACAACCTTACTAAGCTTCCTGTTGTTGTGCAGGGAAACCCTGGAGGATCACTGCCAGGTGATAAAGGCGAAAATGTAAGAAAAAAATTTTGGCCTTTGACTGACTGAGGTGTTGTGCTGTGTGTGTGTGTGTTTGTGTTCCTGTACTTATACCTTTGTGAGGACCATTTCAAGCATAGACCCTACAAAGTGAGGACATTTTTCCGGTCCACACATTTTCAATAGGCGGTTTGAGGGTTAGGACTTGTTTTTAGGGTTAGGGTTAGAATGAGGTGAAGGTTATGGGTAGGTTTAGTTAGTTAGCATGTTAGTTAGTGGGTTTGCATTAGGGGCTAGGGAATGTTTTATGTCTAAGCGTGTCCCCACTACAAGGAGTACAAACTTGTGTGTGTGTGCGTGTGTGTTTGAGTGTGTGTCCATCAAAGAACCCATCCAATGTGTTAATTTTTTATCCAGGGTGATCAAGGTCAACCTGGGCCTCCGGGACCAGAGGAAATCATTGAATTTCCCCCTGACTTTCTTCCACTCAAAGGCTACAAGGTGAAGGCAAAATGCTCCTTTTTATTTATAAAACACTGCTGAGTTTAAGCTCCTATACACATCCTATATGTAGAAAAAAAACTTTATCAAACTTTATTTGTTTAATGGCAACCCAGGCAATCATCTGGAAAAACAAGTAATCTTCCATGCTCAAATTCCATATTTGACAAAACTATGCGTGAACCTTGATACTATATTTTCCCTTTTCTGCTTGTCAGGGAGACAGAGGTCTTCCTGGACTATGTGGACCGGAGGGCATAATGGTGAGCTCTATCCTGTATGTGACTAGAGGTATGTTTCAAAGAGAAAAAAGACATCTGAGTTTCTTGTTTTTTTATCAGGGGGATACAGACTTTAACGTACAAAGATATAAAGGAGAGCAAGGAATCCTTGGTTTTCTTGGACTTCCGGTAGGTGACCTAAATCTGACTGCCCCATGATTTAACATAAACAAAATGCATACATATTATTCTTAACCTCGCTGTTTGTGCTCTATAGGGTCTTCCTGGTATTCCTGGTATAGATGGACAAAAAGGACCTCAGGTACATCTACCACATGATTCAGCCTTCCCATGTGTTATAAACTTAGACAAGTTGATCAGGTTAAATACAATAGTGCATTTTCAGGGTTTGTATGGAGAGGAAGGACTTCCGGGTCTCATTGGAAGAACTGGACAAAAGGTGAGTCTGTTCCAATTTTCAAAACAATTTGAATGACATTTTTGTGTTGAGCTGTGAGCAGCTGTAGGAGTGAGATCGTCTGCTGCCCTCTTGTGGTGATAACTCTTGTCACCTTTAGATATCTGGCATGTTCTGTTTAAGGCTATGGTTTCCATCTCTGTCCTTGCATTCAACAGGGTTACCCAGGAGATCCAGGTCTTCCCGGTCCCCTTTACTTATATAATGGAAGTGATGCCAGAGGTGAGAACAAGTTGTATGAGCCATATGTGTGGTTTGGGTTTAAGGTAGTGTGGGGTGTATCGTGATGCCAGGTTGGCCAGAGGTTATTCAGGTTCACGACAATTATCACTGCTGCTGAAGATGAATCAGAAGAGAAACAGTTTTTGACTGTGCGCTGAAAGACTTTGTTTTTGGTTATATTATTTTACTTTGTTTTTCAAAACCTTATTGGAAGTGACGGCTACTGTGGTGAGCAAATAAATACCATGTGGAGAAAGACTAAAAGTTTGTAACTGAGCACAAGTCTATGCAGCCAGTGGCAGCTATATATTAGTCACTACAGTAGTTAACTTCTCACTGGTTTAGCCAAAAAGGGCTATAGTGGCAGTATTCCATCTTATATATATATATATATATATTTTTTTTTTTCATTAGTAATTAGAAATCCACTAGTTTACATCGTTGGTCCTTACTATTTCAGGGAATAAACATTTAGTTTTTATAATTCTCACACTGCCACTTTGGATGTAGATACACTGTCCAGCAGTTTGCATAAACTACACTGTACTTCACTCTCAGACTCTATGTTTGGACCAAAGAGGTTTGGACACTGTAACGCCGGGTTTACACCGGACGCTGAAGAGACGCGTAAGCGCTAATCCCTAGCGCGCTGGCACTTGGCTGGTTACATCCGACGCTGAAGGGACGCTGAAGCGCCGGGCAGCACCTATAATATGACCCCATGACCTAGTATAAAAGCATATAGTCACTTGTTGCTCCAAGATTAACTGCAACAGCGTCCCAACATTTGTCCTTTTTTGTGTTGTCTTTATACAACATGTGCCGAGGATCATACAACTCACTGTACCTCTCCACTTCAATTATTAATTTAATGTCATCCATCTTAAATAACTTCTCCGCTGTTTGCTCCGTTCAATGTCGGGTGTCGAGGGTAAATTACGTATTTTCGATTTAAGCCTATGGGGAGAGTACATAGACCCCCCCCCCTCTCTTTTTATCTTTATGACTGCTTGTGTGGCTGTAGTGGGGGCAGAGGGGGACATTTAATAATGTGATTGGTAAAATTGGTAAAATTAAATCTCCAGGACAACAGAAGGTGAATACAAACTATGGGATGCATATTTTATCATTTATATCAAATAAAATATGTCATCAATATCGTTTAAAATCATTTTTAAGTGTGTTTCCTGGCGTGATACGCTCGCGTCAAGCGCAAAAAATAGACACGATGCCTAAACGATCGCTGCACGGCGCTAGGCAGCCTTAGCGCGGCGCTTCAGCCTCCGGTGGGACCGGCACAAAGGATTAACATGGGAGTGGATGGGAGCCAGCTGTTATTTAAGGCATGGCACTGCTCTTACGCGTCGCTTACGTGTCACTTTAGCGTCGCTTACGTGTCGCTAACGTGTTGCTTCAGCGTCCGGTGTAAACCCGGCGTAAGTGGGTGTGCTGCACCCCCCGCTGGGGTGCTGCAACTGCAGGGAAAAAAGGTTTACTAGACAAATCTATCAAAATAAACATTTAATTTAGTTTTGAGAGAAGCAAAACAGCATTTGCTCAGTAAATAAAATGACGGTTTGACACATATAAAGCATCTCTGACTTGTTCTGTGTGTGATTCAGGAGCTAAAGGTGAACGTGGTTACCAAGGGCCATTTGGAATCCCAGGTGACCAGGGGTACCCGGGGATGCGAGGACCTCCTGGCCCGCCAGGGTTAACAGCATCAGGTCAGAGTTTAGCTTTTGTCTTGGCTCTCTAACTTTCAGGATACTAATGTCTGTGTTACCTCACAAAGAAACTGTCTTTTTAAAACCCTACCTCATTTAATGTTTCACATTATCTCTCACACATTTCCAGAGGAGCCAGGCCTTCCAGGTCCACAGGGCCACCCCGGTCCAAAGGGCTACAAAGGACAACCAGGGGGTTATAACAATTTTGAAATTAATCCATTCCCGGGACCAAAGGGAACTAAAGGATTTCCTGGACCCAAAGGTGGTAGAGGCCTTCCTGGTCGTCCAGGTATACATGGACTAAAGCGTTTCTTGAATGTGTGATCTTGCAAATAATATTTGATTATATGAACAAGTGATAGATTCTCAAATGTTCATTCAAATAAGGTCTTACCCTCTTATTTGTGTGTGTTTATGGTATGACGTACTTGATGGCATCTGATAAGGATGTGGAGGTTAGTCTTTGTTTTTCCCAAAGAAGTTTACTTTTACTCAATTTATCATTCAAATCACTTTCAAATATCTTATTTATATTGGTCAATATTTTTGGTTGATTTGACAGATTACTACTGTGAGCCTGGTGGCCCAGGCGACCCTGGTGACCCAGGATTCAAGGGATCTCATGGAACGAAAGGACGCGAAGGAATCAAAGGTGAACTGTTACTGTTTGTGATCTGACAAGCAAAGGTTGTGTTACTGACATCTGGCAGAGTCATAGAATATAGTAAGCGGTTGAACATAACAATCATCCTCAATGAATGTACTGGAACAGGACCAAAACTGATTTATTATACTCTATATGAGCATGTTTGTCTATGGGTGAGAATGCAGTTACAGTATATAAACATACGGCATCATAGTCACACATTTTTGCCCTCCCTGTCTCCAACAGGGTCTCCAGGGGAATGTGAATGTTGGTTTGTTGAGGGAAGCGTAGGCCTGCCTGGTCCACCTGGTTATCCAGGATCTCCAGGGTTTCCAGGAGCTAAAGGACTCATGGGTGACCCAGGTCTGAAGGGAGATGAGGGTGCAAGAGGACCATGTGTAAGGATAATATGACTAAATATAATATTGTTGTTTTTAAAAACATTTCAAAGTCTGTGCTCCATAATAGCAGTTTTGTATTTTGACCCTTTTTGTAGGGCTTTCAAGGAATTCCTGGTTTTAAAGGAAAAAAGGGTCCGAAAGGTGACTCTTTTATGGCAAGTGGTCAAGGTAAGCTCCCATTGAAGGTAAAACTCTAGTATGCAATTCAATTGCAGACTGGTATACACAGTAAGCTGTATTTGACTGTTACATTGTACTTGTGGTGAAAATGAGAATGAGAAAAAAGACTTCTGTTTTGTAAATGACCATACCTTGGGTTTTTAAACATTTCGCGCCTAATATGTATTGTTTCTTATTGTTGTTGGAAGGTGTCCATGGTGACAGAGGATTTCCTGGAAATACTGGTCCTCCTGGGGCAACAGGTAGGCCAGGACAGGATGGCCTCCCTGGCCCCTCAGGAGACCCTGGACCACCAGTAAGTATGTCCATTTTCAATCAAAGATTGTATGATTAAAATTGTTACCACATAATGACATGCTACAATAATTTTTTCAGGGGTCTGGATATGCAGGATTTCCTGGTGCCAAAGGTGACCCAGGTGTTGTTGGACCCAAAGGTTTTCCAGGGACTGTCGGCCCCAAAGGACCTGGTTTTCCAGGCCCAACGGGGCCCCCAGGACCCAAAGGAGATCATGGTTATCCTGGCACCCCAGGAGTTACTGGCAGACCAGGACCTCCAGGTCAGAGACTGAGTTAAATTGAAAGATTCTCAGTCGGGTTTATCAACCCCCACCTGTCCCAAAGCCAGGTGTCAAATGCTAATGATTGTGTTTGTGTCATCAGGTGAAATTGACAATTGCTGTCATGAAGAAGCGATTGGATCACCTGGTCTAAAGGGTGAGCCAGGCTCCCCAGGTAAGTCTTATAACTTTGAGACATAAAATATGATGATAATGATAAATATAATGAAAATAGTAAACCAAATCAGTTCTCTGTCTATTGGTTTGACTTTTCTAAAGTTTCCAGAATTAGATCGTCCCTAAAGTTATTACCAAGTGCTTCCTGAAAACCAGTAGCTCAAAAGTTGATGGCAAAAATGATTTGCCGTACCAAGGGTCTATGTATCATCAGCGTTTTTTAAACATTGTCGGTTCATCATGCAATTCAATGTTATTTTTATTCGGTGCCTTATAGGAATTCCAGGTGAGCCAGGAATACATGGTCTCCAGGGAGTTCCAGGACACCTAGGCCTTAAAGGAATGAGAGGAGATGACGGTGGAACTGTAGGGGTTGGACTGCCAGGTAATGACACTCTACAATGTCAAATTAAAATTGTGCAAAGGTTTTTTAAGGTATTTCCTTTCTGGAAGACCCAGGTTCAATGTTTTGGATCACCATGATACAATTTACAAATTATACAAATCAGATGGCTGTTTATGTGCTTATGTCTGTCTTATTTGTAAAAGGACCTACAGGTTTAAACGGGGATCCAGGTGACCCTGGTCCCTATGGGATTAGGCTGGATGGCCCTCCAGGCATTCCGGGGATACCAGGACTCCCAGGCAGAAAGGGTACGACAGGAGACATTCTCTCTGCCTCTCCGGGTGTTATTGGCCGAGCTGGCCAACCTGGGGTTATTGGGACAAAAGGACCTCGTGGCTTTCCTGGAAACCCTGGGTCTCCAGGTAAATTTTCTTGGTTTAGGTGAACACAACAAACTGCTTAACAGATTTGGCTTTAGATAAATGTGACCTTTATTACAGAAAAAAAACGAGTACATACAATATACTGTAAGTACTAGGAGTTCACTTCCTTTTCTTTATGTATATTTAAAGTCATTTGACTAATGCTGCTATGGAATCACAGGCATACATGGCCGACCTGGACAACCAGGCCACAAAGGAGAGCCAGGAGTCAGTGGTGACCCTGGTGCCACTGGGCCCCAAGGCCCACCTTGTACTGTATGTGAACTGTATGGACTCCAAGGCGCTCCAGGCCCTCCAGGGAACCCAGGACAGAGAGGAATACGAGGTGATAATGCATATTTTCCTTTGTAACCATCAAACCATCCATTGGAATGTTGTCTTATTGAGTTTTATGATGTTGCATACAGGCTTCCTTGTTCAGAAGGGTTTGAAGGGAGATATGGGTCCACCTGGTCATGGACCGAGGGGTCTAAAAGGATTTACTGGCCTCCCTGGTTTGCCAGGCTCACCTGGACGCAGCGGCACCATTGGCCCTTCAGGAGAGACTGGGATTGACGGCTGGCCAGGGACAAAAGGTGAGGCAGTTATAAAAGTAATTGTTAAAAACCCAGAAATTCAAATTCACTCATTATCTACTCACCACCATCACAATGGAGGGGAGGGTGAAATGTTTTAGTCCAGAAAACACTTAAGGAGTCTCAGGGGTAAACAGAGCAGAACCCAATACAATTGAAGTAACTGGTGACCAAATCTTCAGACATAATAAAACAACAGGAAAATCATAACATGCCTCATAACTGCTGGTGTAGTGTCATCCAAGTATCCGCAAGCCAGACATTGATATTCAACTTGAAACCGCATCATTTACACTGTGTCTTAAGCCTTAATAGTCCACCAGAAGTGGCTTAGATGGCAGACTTGAGCAGGTCCGACAGTCCCTAATCGCTCCTCATAAGAAAATATCAGTGGACATTTCGGCCTAAAAGACAGTGTAAATTACCTAATTTCAGGTCGCATATGAATGCCGGGGCTTACAGACACTTCTGGGTGAACTATACCTTTAAAGTCATGCAACTTATTTTTAAAGATTAAACCAAAGAAAAAAAACAGGGAACGTTGTTGCGCACAATATCTGACCACCATATGTGGGACGTATTAAAGACCTACTGACCTCATAGAGTTCATATCCAAATTTAATCAAAACTCCCACGAGGAACTCTTCACTGAAATCAATGGTATATCTATGGAAGCGCATTGCATTCACTTGAAAAAAAAAAAAAAAGCTCTGGGTAAAAAAAAAAAAAAGCTCTGGGTAAAAAAAAAAAAGTTTGAAAAACAGGATTTCTCCTGTTTTTTGTACTTTTTTTTTCTGTTTTCCCAAGATAAAGATCCTGTTTTTCGCTCAAATTGTTTTCCATGCTTTTATTTTGAAAGTGACGTATAGCGTACATAGACGTAGCGTCAAATAAACCTGAAAACATCAGTTTAAAGTCTCGACCATCTTTCGGGGGATATGCTACAGATAGGTAGAGGATAGTTTTCATTTTTGTCCTGTTAGTGGCTTTATTATAGAAGATTGATATGTAGTTCCTGTTTTACGCAGGTTGTTGGTTGGGACTCTTGTTTTGAAAGGGGTTCTAACAGAAAAGGGGTTATATCGATAGAGAAAAGTGTGAAGGAAAATAAAGGAGCGTGATGTCCAGATTCAATAACCATCTCTCGTGTACTCTTTCGGCTGAGGCCTCCTGACAGTATAATAGAACAAACCGCATGGATACATTAGTCTGTTGCAGTTTCAGGCTGATGCAGCAGCAACCATATTCCATGCGTGTGAGAGCTTCAGGCAGGATTAAGGGAACGCCTTTTCCCGAGAAAACTTAACTCGGAAAAAACAGGAAAAAAAAAGTTCAACAAACAGGATTTTTATCTCGAAAAAACTGAAAAAAAAAGTTCTAAAAACAGGAAAAAATAAAAAAGTTTGAAATACAGGAAAAATCCTGTTTTTTAAACTTTTTTTTTTCAGTTTTCCGAGATAAAAATCCAGTTTTTCAAACTTTTTTTTTACCCAGAGCTTTTTTTTTTTTCCCAAGTGAATGCAATACGCTTCCGTATATATCAACAATGCAATGTATGTAAACTAGATTGCTATGTTTGAAATTATTTTCCTTTCAATACATCTAGGTGAAATTGGCTACCCTGGTAGGGCCGGAGCGAGTGGTTTACCAGGTCGTCTTGGACCTCCTGGACCCAGAGGTAAACAGGGGGAAAGAGGCTTTACTGGTCAACCAGGTGACACAGGAGACCCAGGACTGCCGGGTAATAAAGGTAAGTGTCTGTTGCAGTCAACTTGGCCTTGGTCCAATTGTCTTTTTAAATAGACTGTCTGCAAAAGATTACAGTCATGGCTATACAGCCTCAACACTGGGTAAGGAGGATTGTGGTAGACAAAATAACAAACCATACAACATAATATCTGTTATTGAGTTTCACTTTGAATTAAATTTATACAGCAGACATGCATTTAATCAGAGTTGTGATCAATCAAGGTTTACAAGGTCTTCCAGGATTACCAGGCCCATCAGGACTTGTGAATATGACTAAAGGCCCAGCAGGACTTTCAGGAAGGAGGGGACAACCAGGCCAACAAGGACTTGGAGGCACGTAAACATGTTTTTTTTTAAAAATATGTTATAGTGCTTCTTTAATTTACATGAACAGTATGTCAGTTTAGAAGACTAACATACAGATTGTGATCTTTGTGCCACAGATTGTATCATTTCTGATGAGTGTTGTCGCTTACAGGCTTAAAGGGTATAAGGGGAATACCAGGTGACTCGGGGCCTGAGGGATGGCCTGGTCCACCAGGGCTTAAGGGCAGTGTTGGTGTTCCAGGCAGGGGAGGAAACCCGGGACCTCCTGGGCACCCTGGAATCAAAGGTTTCCCTGGTCCTAGGGGATATACAGGACATGTTGGAGATCCGGTACACATTGAACCCAATTTATGTCTTTTAAGGGCCAAGTTTTTAGTATCTCTCCAGTCTTTACCCCAAAACACCTACACAGTCACAGAGGAGGGAAACCAGAAAAGACAGTACATTAAGTAAGAGATACACATAAGGAAAGCTTCAAAATAAAACAGGAATCTAAAAATCCAAATATACAAACACAACACGCTTAAAAATCACGATTACAAATCCAAACTGAAAATCTAAATATAATAATAATACTACGAATTCAAAGATTATTTGTATCAATAAAAAGTCCAATGATAAATCAAGACTTTCAAATGGTGCACAACAGTCTCTTCAAAAGTACAACATGGGGGCAGAATCATGGCACATTCCAGCCGTTTGGTAAAACCTTATTGTTTTTACTTTTGAGGCACAACTAAAGTTAAACCAGATCTGTGATCCCTTCTACCTCAGCATGTTGCATACCGTATTGGACTTCTCTACTTGTGTATTTGCATAATCTTAGCCCATAGAGTCTTCGATAGTGAATATGCATTCTACAATTTTTTAGCTATCTAAAGTATCTAGTAGGTAGCTACAGTATCTTTCTACTTTTTATTGTTGGCATTTGTCAGACTCAGATGTGATGAAATATTGTTGGAATATTATGCTCAATACAAATAAAATGTAATTGAATTTGCTGATTATCTTTTACAGGGAGATCCGGGGGGTACAGGGAATTTAGGGATACAAGGGATACAGGGATTGACTGGTGCCAAGGGTCAGTAACACTGGATAAGTTGTTTATTAATACTGGTAAATATCGTCTCAGTTGAAAAAAAAATGCATATTATGATAATTCCAGGAAGACCTGTAGGTATATAGCAAAATAAAGACAAATCTCTTGTATGAGCTCATACATTCGTTATTCAGCTGGACTGAACTTGATGATCTAAGTCTGTTCCAGGTGAGCCAGGAAAGTCAATTGGACAACCGGGTCCACCCGGACCCAGAGGACTGCCAGGAGATAATGGACCGAATGGTGAGTTAAGACAAATACACATGTTGAAGAAGAACATTTTACAATTTTTTTTAAGGAGGTTTGACAGTTTCATAGACTTTATGTTTGAGTGGATGTAAACAGGAAATACATTCACCTCCACAAAATTATTTCCTCAAGCACCCAGGGGGAGTCGAGGTGATTCAGGTGACCCAGGACCCAGCGGAAGGCCAGGACAGCCTGGACAACCAGGCATTCCTGGGGAACCAGGAAGACTCGGAGGATTAGGTGATTTCCTGTGTACTGACGTACTGCAGCAAAAATTTAAAGTAAATTGAGGTACACTGATGAAGTCTTTCTTTTACGTGGGAAAGCTAACTCATGAGTCAAGTAAGAACTTTGACTCCATCAGAAAAAAATTAACTAAAATCAGCTGCTGTTTCCAATAACATCCTGTTAAGAATTAGGATTCTTACAAATTCTGATTTGCTCTTCTAGGAATTTAAACCATTCTTACACATTTTAATTTCCCTTAAGAAATTTGAAATATGTGCTTAAGGTACATTGTTTAGTGCATGTGTATTTGTGTGTGTATATGTGTGTTAATGTGTGTGGGTGTGTGTAGGCGTCCCTGGGCCTCGTGGCACATCTGGCCATCAAGGGTTTCCAGGTATTCCAGGTGATCAAGGAGGTCTCGGCCCACCAGGTCCAACTGGTCCAAGTGGGCCTCAAGGTACTAACATAATATCCCCTGTTTCACACACATATACGCGCAGAAACACACACACACACACACACCCACACACACCAACACACACACACAAACACACACACACACACACACACACACACACACACACACACACAAAACATACTGCAAAACAAATTGCATTTGTATGCTGAGGACACTTCTTATGTTGTATTGTGATTTTACGTCAGGGCCCCCTGGGCCACCAGGTCTGGATGGATTGGATGGACTTAGAGGTCCAAAAGGGTTGAGGGGAGCATGTGGTAAGCATTTTTTTTTAGCTCTGCAATTAGCCATTTGCATGTCTCTTATGGTGGTTGTGCTTTTGGCTTTCATTTTTCTTCACATTCAAATAAACTGCATATTTAGGACTTTCAAACTGCCTTAAATGGGAATACTGAACTTGTGAATTTAGTAATTGGTCACTTCATCCTGAAAAAGTTAAACTAGAGACATTACATCGACTTTGTTAGGACATGCAACAGTGTAACACTGAGTCTAATAAATCACTTCAAGGCCAAGATATCCATGGCCCACAAGGATTAGATGGTTTTCCTGGAGTCAAAGGTCTGAAGGGCCATCAAGGACCCCCAGGAGTCAGCTTTCCTGGACCTAAAGGTCTGACGGGCCCACCTGGTGACACGGGTATGAAATCTATTATTATTATCACTTTTTCTGTACTGTAAGTCTGCTTAAAATATCAAAATGATTTGATTTGTTACCATGCAATAGTCTGTTCTGGTTTCTCAGATTTCATGGCTCCCTCTTCTCTGTTAATCCCTCTCCATTGTTAAGAATGGCACGTGCTCCATTCCTACATATTCATTGAGAAAAGGAATAAAATTATAGATTTCTATTCTCAGGTCTTCCAGGCGAACCTGGCGAACCTGGATACCCTGGCACAGAATGCCGCACACCTTCACCAGGACCCCATGGAGATGTAGGATATGAAGGACCTTCTGGACTCCCAGGTGTGTGTTACTACTATTGTTCCTGTCGTCAAGTTGTGTGGACAATTTGAAGAAAAGAACATTGTGTGCAGCCTGTCTACATCTGGGACTTCTGTATTGGGTCGGTAGGTCTTCCGGGGGAACCAGGCCCTCCAGGCAGCAGCACATCCTCCAGTGGAGACCGAGGACCGATTGGCCCCCCAGGGTTAACAGGCTGTAAGGGAGCCATGGGCCACCAAGGGCCTCCTGGATCTCACAACAATCCAGGCTTTATCGGTCCAAAAGGTACATCATATAATGCTGCCATCACTTACGAACCAGGTGAATGCTCTCTAAATGTTGCTGCACTCACTGACAGGTGAGAGAGGTCCCTTTGGTCCCATGGGTGCTCAAGGACCCAATGGTCAGCAAGGTTTCCCTGGGCCACGGGGCCCTAAGGGAAAAACAGGTCCAGCTGGAAATAGGGGTGAGTGAGATGCCCCGTAGGTAAAAAGGATACAAATAATTTTCTAAAGGTATCTTTTTCACTGCTATTATTTCATAAACAATCCTCACCGACTGAAAGACATGTTGGACTAAATGTAATTGCAGTGCATCTGGTGATTTGGGAACTGTGTTTTTACCAGGCGTCAGAGGAGCTCCTGGTGATTCCATCACTGGACGAGTAGTGGTGGTTCCTCCCGGACTGCCAGGACCAATTGGTTCCCCCGGATCTCCGGGATTCCCTGGTGATGTCGGTCCTCCTGGGGGTCCAGGACGTAAAGGCAAGACGCTCTGTGTTGATAAATTTGTACACTTTCTGTCCGAATTGATATGCACTGTGCAATTATCAGTTGTTTGCATGTTTGCGTGTTTATCTGTTCTTGTTTAACTGTGTGTTCCAGGTGAGAAGGGTTCTGCAGGGCCCATGGGCGGCCCTGGTCTACCGGGTGCTGCTGGTCCTAATGGCTATGTTGGAGACCCAGGTGAAGTCGGTCAGCAAGGATTCATTGGACCACAAGGTGAAAAATTAGAGTTTATGTATAAATGATAAAAATGTGACCATTCATGGCCTCCATTAAATCGCTAACTTATTATCTTCTTTGTCTTGTCCTCTCTCTGTATCATCCACTTGCTAACCCTTTTGTCCTCCAGGTGTTTCAGGCCCACCTGGTGAACAAGGTCAACCAGGTCACAGGGAGACATCCAGGTCAGGCTTTCTCTTGGTTGTCCATAGCCAGTCAGTGCAGGTGCCTCAGTGCCCTGAAGGCAGCAGTCAGCTTTGGGTGGGCTACAGTCTGGTGTACCTAGAGGGACAAGAGAAGGCTCACACACAAGACCTGGGTAAGTATCTGCATAAAGTGATAGTTTTGTTGATGTCTCTGAGTTTATTCACACACACATTTCTTTCGTTATTCTCTTTTCGCTGTAGGCCAGGCTGGCTCCTGCCTCCCTGTTTTCTCTACCATGCCTTTCTCCTACTGCAACACAGCTGCCTGTCACTACGCCAGCCGCAATGACAAATCCTATTGGCTCTCCACCACTGCTCCCATACCCATGATGCCACTATTTGGCCAGGAGATTAGCTCCCACATCAGCCGCTGTGCCGTGTGTGAGACAGTGTCACCTGCAGTGGCTTTCCATAGCCAGGATCACGTGGTTCCTGCATGCCCGCCTGGCTGGAGGAGTCTGTGGAAGGGCTTCTCTTTCCTCCTGGTGAGTGCAAAACAAAAGTGGGTGGATGAAAGAAAATTTTACACCCTGAACGTCCTCTGTCTTCCTGTCCTCAGCACACGGGGGAAGGTGTTAGTGGCGGTGGCCAGTCTCTGACCTCCTCCGGCAGCTGCCTCAAGGATTTCCGAACTCACCCCTTCATAGAATGCCAGGGTGAGCGAGGCTCCTGTCACTACTTCGCCAACCTCTACAGCTTTTGGCTGACTACTGTGAGTGAGACAGAGCAGTTCATCATCCCGAGACCCGGCACCATCAAAGCAGCCGACAAACAGCGGCACAAGGCCAGCCAGTGTCATGTCTGCCTCAGAGGGATATAACTGTCCTCACATCACTTTAAGCTGTTACTCTAAGCGTTTCAATTTTTAAAACCTAATTCTGATTTCCACTCAGGGCCACATTTAGGTTACATTTACTGGCAGAAATGTACCTTCATCTGAACAGCTATTTTATACTTTTATATTTCCTGTCATTATTTTGAATGAGGTGCTATTTCTAATTGAATTATCATCTTGCTGCTGTACTGTATTCGTGCACGTTTCCAGATTAGTGTGGAAATCATAACTGAAGCATTCTTGAGGAGAAATGTTCAAAACGCTGTTGTCTTTTATCTAAGTTCTGCTCCTCAAATAAAATGTTTTTCTAAAAGTTTCAGAGTCATCCAGAGTTCAGCAGCTATGACAGTTGAAAATGTTACAACCTACATGCAAAAATCCCAAGGTGTGAGAAAAATGAATCATTTCATCAGGATAGAGGTCTTTTTTCCATAGTGGGTTTCAAGTTCATATTTATTTATTTCTCTCAACAGAACCCATGTGACAATCAGAATACAGTACTTATTTCCTCAAACATTTTTTTTTCATCATTTTTTTATATTACGCGAAACAAGAGAACACTCAGTGCAATAGGACAGAGGACTCTGACAGTGCGGTGCTCTCTCTACCTTTTCACAGTGCACATTTATAAACACAAAAAGATTGTACATCATCATTATTACATTTCCAACCTCCACCCACCAACACCATGGATAGGGCAAAGTGAATGTCTTAAAACAATCATTTGTAAAGATTCAACTTGCATACAGTGTAGCTTGGCACACGAACACAGACATGCACAGCTCTCTCCCACACACACACACACACACACACACGCCCATTCGCACAACACAGAGGGACCTCTGTAGTATGATTCTCACCAGAGAGAGGGGGTACTGCACTTGCACTCTGAGGGCTCGCCCATTTGTCAAACCCAAACTATTTTGGCAATGTTGACATTGCATTTTAATGTGCAAAGAGAACCAATTTCGATGATATAAGCAGGAGGCTGAGGTAGAGGGAGAGAGCTGGGGGAGAAGGACGTGTATGTTACCAGCCTGATTGAATGTGATGGAAGATGATGGGTAGTGCAGTTTTATTTTCTTCTTAACAAAGCCTCAAATGTTTGTAGGCCCTTGTGCAACCCCTGTCCTTTTGACTGGGTAGAGCTGTTGCCATGTGATAGGTCCTTGAATGATTCGATTTCTAAAATGGTTTCCAGCCAATTCAATTGGGAACATTGTCAGAGACAACCGATCACGGACGGCTGCATGTCACACACGGCCAGTCTCCTGAGGCGTTTACGTCCTAGCCAATAAATGAAAACTTCCACGGCACAGCTCGCTACTCCTAACATTTTCAAAAATATATATATAAGCATAATCTTGAAAGTTATTTCATAAGCAAGTGCATATGGCTATTATAATCTGCAGTAAAATTAAGAAACGTTCTAAAAGATCAGGTGTTGATTGTGCGGGCTGGTTGTTGGCATCAAGTCTTTACACTGTGCCATGGTGCTCGCAGTGTGCATGGAAAAGGTAAGGGCGCTGGTGCTCGCCAGCTAATGCCACCACCCCGTTTCAAATAACCCAACATCCTAAGTGCAACCACACCCATGTCTTGCGTTTACAGGCTTCAGCTGGTTTTGGAAATTATACTGTCTAAAATGTAATGTTCTAATTTACTACCTCCCCATCCCACCCTCATAGTGTCTCTTAGAATACAGCAGAAACATTTCACACTTTCTCTGTCATCTACAACGTGCCAGCCAACAGGTTCACCTATAAAACGAATTGACCGCTTGAAAGGCTTTGACGCAGTGACCACACAGCTTCTTACTGTAATATACAAAGTGAAGCACACAGAGTTTCCTGTCTCTTTTCTTGGACCAACTGTTGTACATTCTACAACATGCTGGACCAGGCATGGAGGGCGCCAGAATCTAAAGCACGTTGATGTTAAACTCCTCAACCTACTATACAACAGTGAAAATGAAAAGTATATATAGACAGAATTGAATAGTCCATTCACTTCAGGGCTTTTGACCACAAAAAGAGTTGGGCATAAGAAAATTATGCTACTACAGTACAAGTATTGATAGATTATGCTGTCAAATGTAAAATAACCACAAAATAAACAACTTAAAAAAAGAAACTTTAGATAGCATCTACATCTACTATACATAATTTAAGATGCTTTTTAATCCCCATCTCATTTAAAAAATATCTATTCATCAAATATCTATTCTACTAATTATATTACAAGAAATCCAGTCACAGGAAATAGAAAAATATCAAATATCACCAGTGATGATAAGAAAACATGACAACCTGAACAAGCAGAAGTATTGCTATGGTAACCACCATTGTCCTTTGACATCAGCAAGTATCATCCCCCTGGTGCTCTTATTCGGCTGTCCTGGTTCCCCCCGATGTTGCAGGGATGAATCAGCTCAACTCGGAGGAGAGAGGGATTGGGTAATTGGGGGGTTGTGTGGCAAGGAGGTGCAAGTGTGTTGTCACTGTCAGATGGCCGTGTCCCAGAATACTGTTGTCTGTGTGGGGTAAGGGGGGGGACGGATCTTTTTGGCCCCGCTGCTTTTCCCCCAGCTTGGGAGGACAGGCGCACTCTCTTGCTTGCACTGACTCCGCTCCGGGTGCCTGTCCTCGTTCCTGTCCGGAGGAGGAGGAGGAGGAGGAGGAGGAGGAGGCCTCTCCAGGGAGCGCTGCAGATGGGGGTGCTGTCTGGAGCGGATCTCCATGCAGAGGGTGCGCTTCCTCTCGATCTGTTCGAGCATGGTGTTGTCCCCACATATCCAGGGCATCTGGGGCATCTGAGGGAGAAGATTCAGTGCATTCAGTGAAGTGAACGCAGCTTTAAAATCAACAAAAATTAAAAGTTCCCTTGTAGGAGCTTTGAATATTTAGGACAAAAGCAGTTTTATGGCTTTTGAAAGTACATTTTCAAGAGCTGTTCAAGACTAAAAAAATATGAGTAAAGACCAACAGACAAATCTGTTTACCTGACTGTGATGCGCCTCTGCTACTCTCCTTTGTGGAGTTCCCAATGGTGAGGGGTTGCCAGGAGCAGAAGGTGAGCGGGCATATTTCGGTGGTGCTTTTGGATCTACAAAGCAAAATCATGACATCAAATTTGTTAAATGCACTTTGTTTACTTATTCTATGATTTAAAGATCGGTATCAGATTATGAATTTGAGGTCCTCACCAGTTCCTGTTCCCACAGTCATTGGTGGGCTGCCGGATGATCTCCCGTGGTGAGTAGGTGTTGTGGTGGATGAATGCTGTCCCGACGTTGTGCTGCCGTTCCTCTCTTGTGCTTTCGACGGTTCCATGCTGTAGTTTGTTTTGTTTTCGCGTCGGGGCGTGCCATCCCGTCTGTATCCTTTGCTATCACACCTAAACTCCATTGCAGCGGGGCTCTTGCTGTTCTTCATATCGTAATAATGCTGCTCCCCCGAGCCATTCAGACTTCTGTCTTTGCTGTCCCGCCTCACCTCCAGGCCGGTTTTGCTCAGATCTTTACTCTCCAGCTTGGGTAGAAGAGGAGGAGGGATATCTCCTCCATTATGACAGCTCCGCTCTCTCCCTTCAATCTTGGAGTCAGAGCTGGAGACAACTCTGTCCTTGCTGTTGCCGCCTCTGGACGTTTCTTGTCGGGGCAGGATCTCCGGAGGCTGGTCTATTCTACCTTCGTGCCTATGCTCAATCTCACCCCTGAGTCTCTCTTTGCTATCCTGTCGGGGTAACAAATTAGGTCGATGATCTTTGCTATCATATCGATATTCTGCTCCAGTACTAGCTCCGTTTTTGCTCTCCAGTCGGGGTAAAAGCTCAGGTGGCCTGTCTCTGCTTTCATGCTTTAAGTCCACTCCGTTCCTGGCCTTCTCCTTACTATCCTGCCCTGATATGAGCTCAGGTGACTGATCTAGCAGTCTCTCCCTGCTTTCCTGTCTGGAGTCTAAACCATTTCTCGCCCTTTCCTTGGTGTCTTGTCTTGGTAAGAGCTCAGGCGGCTGATCCAGCAGTCTCTCTCGGTCTTTGCTGTCCTGCCTCAGAAGAGGCTCCACTCCATGTCCCCCGCTTCGGTCCTTGCTGTCTCTCCTTGTCATCAAGTCACCATTGCTGATCCCTCTGTCCTTGGAGTCTCTTCTTATGGAAGAGATTTGTTCTAAGGAGCTGCAGCCCTTGTCTTTGGAGTTCCGTCTCACAGGGATTGGCTCTACACTGCTGCAGCCCTGGTCCCTGCCGTCCCTAGTGTCCCTGCCGTCCCTGCTGTCCCTGCGAACAGGCGGCGCCTCTGCACTACTACAAGTTCGGTCTTTACTGTTTTTGTGAGGCAGTTGGTCTACATTGTTGCTTCCTCTGTCTCTGTCTCTGTCTCTGTCTCTGTCTCTGTCTCTGTCTCTGTCTCTGTCTCTGTCTCTGTCTCTGTCTCTGTGTCTGTCTTTGTCTTTATCTTTGTCTTTGTGTCTGTCTTTGTCTTTGTCCTTGTCTCTGTGTCTGTCTTTTTCTTTGTCTTTGTCTTTGTCTTTGTCTTTGTCTCTGTCTTTGTCTTTGTCCTTGTCTCGCCGATGTGAAGAATCTTTGCTGTGCCGCTCCTTGGATTCTCGCTTGGACTCCTTACTGTGACGTTCCTTGCTTTCCCGCTTGGACTCACTGTGAGACTTGCTTTTGGACTCAGCTTTAAAGGAACAGGACAAAAAAAAGACATTTTAATAATTCGGACATGTAAACATACGGACTAATAGTCACATAATGTCAGTTATTCACAATACGTTAACAATTTGTTGACATAAATTATAAATGCCATATTTATAAAGAAAAAACACCTGTGTTTGAGATGTTTTTTTTTGTTTTTCCTGCTTCAAGATTCTGCACTACCATCAAATATACACCAGGTGTCACTCTGTGCTCACTGAGGAAGCTGCAGTAAACCGCTGGTGTCAGATGAGTGGGCTCACACAAATTGATTTTAGATCATTTCATTTCATACTAATGATAGATGAAACAAACCATTAGTCAATCATTTGATGTTTGCATAGTTTTTTTTTGCAATCAAAATCTGTTGTTTATTCTGTCACTTTGTTTCACTCTACTACCGTTTCACCTGTTACTCTATATACTTTATTCTATTTTATTTTATTCTATTTCTTATATATTGTTGTTTTTTATATTGTTGTTTTATGTTCAGTGCACCAATGACACCAAGGCAATTTCCTGTTTGTGCAAACATACCTGGCAAATAAAATAATTCTGATTCTGATTCTGATTCTGAAAAGCTATGAAATATAAACATGAAGTGATTATCAAGAAACATTCAAAACATTAACCAATGTCATGTTTAGATTTTCTTCTTCTTTTATTCATGCGCAATTTCAATGTGTGCTTTTCTCTACAATGCACACCATTCCATCATGCGAGCGTTGCAAACACTAACATTGAATCATAAGTGTGTCACTGATTCAAGCATAAAGATATTAAAGATCAATGCTGCACCAGAGAGAAAAAATGATGTGCCTGATTGATTCCCATATATATTTTGCCTCTATATGGTTTATATATGGGCATCCACATACAGTACCCTGCGCAAGCGTCCCCTGTCATGCCCACATGTGTCATCCACGGCTTTACAGTGTGTGCGGATGCATGAGTGTATGTGTGTGTGTGTGTGTGTGGGTGTGTGTGTGTAGTATAGCGATTAACCGGCTGGTAAGTGGGTCAGGCTAGCTGTTGCTGCCTCTATCGCCTTAGAAAGGGAGAGTGAGAGAGAGAAAAAAATGAGCCTCTATTCATTGTGTTAAGTGTTCGTGCTCATTACAGCGTGTGTGCTCGTAGCTTGCTGCAACCTGTCAGTGCTTTAGCCCCGATGACACAGGTGTCAGGATGAAGAGAGAATCATTAATTTAAAAAGACCCTTCAACACAACCCACAGTTGATGTATAGAGAACATATGCGCACAGTTTGCAAATCATATGAGACAAGAAGTCAAAGGGCTCATTAGTGAGACAGCACTGGGAATTCCTGGCACCTGAACGCAACACTTGACTATCTAATAATCACTTAATGTCAAGTAGTAATTCAAATTCCCACAAGGTTAAAAAGTGCACTGACTGATACAATACACTGAAAGACATATTGATCGGTAAAAAGTCGAAATAGAAAGGAACCATTCATTTTCTCAGCTTCCACATCTGCAAGCAGCCCTGGCTTCGTGATTGGCCGAATTATGACTGGAGTGTGTGCTGATTGGACGGGAAAACAGAATCTGAAATCCTGTGATCAAGGGTAGATTTGAGTTCAGAGGAGAAGCTATCCCCACCAGGAGCTCACTGCGCTGTCGTAGACCGACGTGCCCTGAGCTGTGATTGGCTGCAGTACCCAAGGGGAGGGAATCTGCAAATAAGAAACAGGGATTTCTCCTCCTTCCGCTGTTGCTATGTTGTAGTTGCTAAGAGCACGGAGTGGGGATGGATGGGTGGACTCTTCTTTTTTTTATGTCGGCACAAAATGTACTTGAAAAGTTTCGAGCATTAAAATTTAGTTTGTTATCATAAAAAAAAGATTTCTGATGTGCAGCTCACCTCTGAAGAAGAACGTGGCATCGGAGTTTTAAGTCAACTACACATGTCGAACCTCACTGTGCATAGTTAGATACTCTATGCAAATGTGCTAGTGACCCAAATAATAATGCATGACATGCTACTACATAAATCCTTCATGCATTTATGAAACACTATGTTACTTCTTTAGTTTGGTTTAATGGTTGCAGTCATTTTTTTTAAATTAATTTCTAACAATTACATTATATTTCAAAATATTCAAGATTAATACAGTTATTTTTACAATTTGTGCATCTTATTTCATAGTGATCAATGGTCCTAATGATATAGTGCACACTGGACCTTAAACATGGTATGTTTAGTTATGTTAGTGAGTTATTCGTGAGAGTTGCATTGATTATGGCACAGCCTTCTGTATTTAAAAATGATGTTTACATATTTAAAATTAATGCTGCCTGATGGCTAAATGCCTTGAGTAGGTTTGAGGGACCTGCTGTCTGCTTTAGACTCTAATCCTCTCAGATTAAATCATACGATCTGTATCAGACCTGGCTCGTGGGGCCGAGATTAAATAGACGGAAGGTTGTTGAACGCATCATAAACATGGTAGTATGTGCAACTTGTTACCCCAAAGCAGGGATAAATTGAAAAGTATCACTGATTAGGGAACTGAAGACTACTTATTTATTCGTTGCATTCAGACTCCAACTCTCTCTATGTTGTGTTTGGACACTTTTGCATGTTATTCCAACTATCTAGTTTGTTTGTCCAAATTCTTGCATATTCTCTTGAGTGTTGATAGGGTGTATGTCGTGTTGACCCTCTTAACTAACCAAGAGGATGTCTACAAATAAATAAAGACAAAACATATCTGCCATCTCCAGGACTTTGAGATCACTAATCATGATCGACCAATGTGCTGACTTACTTTCTCCAGGCTCTTTCGACTTTCTGCCGCTTGCGTTTTTCTTCAGCATGTTCCTGCCTGTGGTGAACAGGTTGGTGAGTTCGTCCAGCGGGCTGGTCGGTGTTCGTGAGCGCCCTGTTGACACATTCTGCATAGAGCCATGGAGTCGACCCACACCATCGTGAGGGGGTGAACCTTTGCCGTGAGGGGTGGCAGAGGCGCTGCGAGGAAGACCTCCGGGGAATGGCATTGAGCCGTCAAAGGGAGCTGTGCGCATGAGGCTCAGGGGGGTGAGACAGCGACCCATGCTGACGGGCGAGGGGCAAGCGGAGTGGCTGCGCTGGTAGGAGGACGAGGAGGACGACTTGTAGAGGGTGCAGGGTAGAGGAGGTGCGGAGGAACGCCCGGAGACGGTGAGGGTTGGCGTGGCGGTGAGCTCCCTGCGGATGTGTGCGGAGGGCGGCTCACCCGAGGATGTCGGGGATTTGCTGTAGGGTTGGTTCTCCATCATGGGCAATTTGGTCACATCTAGAGGGGTGAGGGGTGACTCGTCGGAGTTGGGCGAACACTGCGCCGGTGCCGGGGGGAACACCAACAGCGGAGGCCGATGGGTGAGTAAATTGGGAAAAGGTGCAGGAATGTCACAGAGGGGAATGTTCCGAGGTGTGGAGCAGCGGCTGAGAGGTTCCGGGTCATAAGGGGCAGGGGTGGGGCAGGCAGAGCGGCATCCCACAGGGTCAGTGCGGTACTCCATATCGTCCAGAGCAGGGTACTTCATCTCCTCGTACACAGACTCTCCCGGCTCCTCGTCCTCGCTCTTCAGCGGTTCCCGTGCTCCGACGTCAATCCCGCCCATCTCTATATACACAGGTTCATCTTCACAGTCATCCGTAGGGCTCTCGTCGCTCTGCGGTGGCGAGGGGTAGCGTTCGCAGGGCGAGGTGCCGTGGTGGTGGGGTCTGTGAGTCTTGATGTAGGACTCATCGAAGGAAACGCTCAGCTGTGTGTTGGGGTTCCTCTTGGGTTTGGGTGGCGGCATCCTCCGACAGTCCTCGCTGCATTCTTGAGCTGGTGACCAACAGAGTAAAAGAAAGTCTTAAAATCACCTTCACAAGCACCATACACAAAATGATCTGTTTGCGAAATCATATGTTTAATAGGCTGTCACCCTGAACGCCATTGTTTCGTGGGGTACACCATTTCTGCCGTCACAAAACAATACTGGGTTTAACAAAAGAGTGTCATTTCTAATCAATCATTAAATGATTCAGTGGCTTTAATCTAAAGCCCGTCGCTGTCCTGTGGGTCAGATGTAGGTCAACGTGTGCAGCTGAGAGCAATTTCTTGAGTCAGATATGTGGGAATAGTTGAGGCATATGCATGTTTCTAGGTCACATATACGGCAGTGGAGCAGTATGTGAGCATAGTATCTGGGTCACACACACACACTGTGGAGCTTCTTTCTGATAGTGGTGACGTGGCATTGCAGTGTGAATCTCTTTAGTTGTGGTGCAGTGAGGCTATAGAACAATGTTCGCGTCGTGGAAACTACGGCACAGTAATGCTAGTGACTACTACCGAGTTTGTCCAGCGTATTTCTAGGTCAGGCACAGAGATGTTTGGAGTGTCCCTTTCTCTGATAGGCGAGGTGGGAGAGATAAGTGTTGTTAAGAGTCGGACCATGTCGGAAATCTTCAAACTGCAGATTTTACACCTTTAATAATTCAGAAGCCAGATGGCCCAGGCACACGCATACTTCCCGTAACTTTCTGACTCACCACCATCGCTTCGTGCATGCATGCGCGTGCACACACACACACACAGCACATGCCTACACAGTCGCAGAGGGAAATTAGGACGAGCATATACCACGCAGTGTCACAATTTAAGAAGACTTCCAGAAAATGGTCTCTGGAAAGTGAGTAGGTGTACGCCTTCCTCGTTTTTTGGGTTGCATCTGAATGTACTGCTTTGAAGATTATGTTGCTCAAATTAGATACACGGGTATAAAAAGATTGATTCAAGTCTTTTATTTAAGTGGAAAAAATCAATTGAATTCAAAGTGAAGAAGATGATCCGCTGGGTTAAACAAAAAATGGCAAAAGTGGAAATTCAATCAGAAGATTTCGTGTTGTTTTGCTCGGTTATTTTGCATGTAGTGCATTTAACCAGGTTGATGGTGATGCCAGCAGAGGATGGAACAAGCCTTTTGTCTCCACATTTTCTTTTCATCACCACTAATTAACTGGGTGTTAATAGAAGGTTTGCTTCATTCCAGATGTGCTACTTGTATGTGTTTCATTAGACTCATATAATACTCACACGTTGATGTTTACTCTCTTCCTTTCTTTGTGTTCAGACGTGCATGCATATATGTATGTGCATTTCATTTCTCTTTTCTACAGCTGCCCAATATCTTACTACACTAACAGGTCTGCATGGTGGATCTGGTGATCTGTTTCAGCACTGATGATGAATCCATCGCACCCAGCGTCCCACACTCCCCTTCCCTTCTCCTGCTCTCTCCCTACTGCTCCCTCTCTCCCCCCTCCCCCTGTAGCGGATGTGTTTACCCGCAACCCCCTCTCCCTCCCTCTCCTCCTGGGGAAAATGAATCTAGGTCAATCGCTCCTCCTGAATGAATTCTACTTTGACAGGCTCCTCCTCTTGCCGCTACAGCGCCAGCTACAGAGCACGCAACCCTCCCCTCAGCCAGGGACACCCCCACACTCTCGCACCCATTGGCTCCGAAGCCTCAGACTCCAGCATATCTGGAGCCCCATTGGCCCGAGCTGTTGAGTGATGCTGTGATTGGCTGGGCTGCAGGGGGTCTTGTTTCTGTGGGATGGTTGCCGTGGTGCCCAGGAAGATCTGTGTGCACATAGAGAGATCCCCACCAATCTGAGCCAGCCTGGGCGACTCCCTACACATCACGTTGGCAGCATCCAAACTGAAATGGAGTCAAAGCCTCCTGCAACCTCTGCATCTCTCTGCTCTCCGAGCCACCTGCCACAGAGACCTTTATTATAATATCAGCTTAATTTTAAAGTGCTGGTAACTTCATATTCAGCATACAGGCGTTTGCATTGTGCATTTGCTGCAGCAACAACTGATTCTGTGGCATTTTTTTCAAACACAATTGCCCAAGTTTGAACTTTGCATCAGAGCTTCTTATACACTGAGTTGTTGTCCTGTATAAATGGCTAAATACAAACAGGAATCTGACTGAAATCGCTGCAAGGTGCACCTTCCAGATTTAGATCAATGCATCTCTAAATGTTTCCATCGGTAATCTGCCTTGTAGGAATGTAAAACTAAATCAAAATTCAACAAGGTTATTTCAATTCTCTACTATGTTTCTGCAATGAGAAACATTTTTACATCGGACAGCACAGTCCACTCATCCATCTGCTGTGCTAAAGCTGGAGCGTCAGTTGAATACACAGAACTGGTTGCTCTATAATATATCAAAATATTTCTTTCAGCATTAAAGACAGAGACAGTGTTGGAAATCTACGAGTAAGCAGACTTGTTACGTTAGGAGATGATTCCGAATCTTCCTCTCTGTGACTAATCTGTGCGTCGAGGGGAAGTATGCGAACATCCTGTAAATTGTTTAACTGACTGTAAATTGTTATATTACAACTGTAGATTTGTGCATCTTACACTGCACTACCATAATGTGGTGTTTGTTTGGGTTATTGCAACAGTGTTATTTGTGGGCAGCTGTGGCTCAAAAGGAAGAGTGGGTCGTCCACTAATCAGAAAGTCGGCAGTTTGATCCCAGTCGCCCCCAGTCCTCTCCATTCCATGTGCTGAAGTGTCTTTGGGTAATATACTGAACTCCAAACTGCCCCTGATGGCTGTGTCAGTAGTGATGTGCCATAGAGATAGATCGATAGACATAGAGATGCATTACATAGATGTGCAGTGTGAATGGGTAAATAGCAAAAATGTAAGTGTTTTTGGTGGTCATCAAGCACCACATAAAAAACGGACCATTTTAACTAACCCTTTGGCACAATGCTTGACAGACTCCATGTTGTTTACTAACCTGCAGGTTCATGTGTGCACAGTGTTTTAACCCCACTGTAGTTAAGATACGATTAAGATACATTTTATTATCCCACACACATGCACAGACATGCACAGGCACTGTCATGCAAGGGGAAATTTAACCTCTGCTTTTAACCCATCTGGTGCCAGACACACAGAGCAGTGGGAAGCCGTGTACGGCGCCCGGGGAGCAGATGTTAGGGGAGTAAGGTGCCTTGCTCAGGGGCACTAGACAGGGTAGGGAGAATCCTCTTGGATTTTTGGACAGATCAATCCAGGTTCGTCTTTTTGTTGTTTCTCCGTGGAGTCGAACCAGAGACGAACCAGAGACCATAGTCCAAGTTTCTGCCACTAGTCCACCGCCTCTCCCTATTATAGTTATGCTTTGTTATAATTTCATATCAATATGCCACAATGTCACACATATTGGAAGTAAGAGATGAATAGATGTCACGTCATTGTAGGAGACAGTGTTGAGGAGGGCACTGCAGAGACAAGCTATATTTAGCACAGCAGTTTGGTGTGAAGTGCCACCACCACTCACCGTCACATATCTCCCCACGGCAGGTGGACATGGGACTGTGGTCCACCGCCTCGGACGACATGCTCAGCTTGGTGGCTGGGTCCCTCCTGGGCTTGGGTGGGGGCTGCTTCCTAGAGGTCGGACTCCCCACTTCCTCCTCTCCTCCACCCCCAGTGTTCCCACCACCGACAGAGTGGAGGGACTGGGAGCGTACCGAGAAGCCCTGGCCACCGGCAAGGGCGTGCGGGTGGGGCATGGGCATGCGTTCCTGGGGGTCCGGCATGGTAATGGAGCCCATACGCAAGTGCTTGCCCTCAGTGGCTATGTCTTCACCCGTCCTGAATCAGGAAAAGAGGAGAGGGAGAGAGAGAGGGCAAAGGAAGGAGAAGGAAAAAAACAGAATTATGTCAAATGTATGAATGATAAAAGGTGTATATGATGCCAAAATACATTTTCAGCATCATGACATTCTTCTTAAGCTCTTGTGTGTTTGTTGATGTAAGTTTTGTTCTCTGCAAGGGTCTCAAATGATGAGGATCCGAGGTTAACAATAGCAGACGTGTTAGTGCCACAGAGAACAGGCTCTCTTTCGGGGCAAGGCATTGATTTGTATTTAACCCTGCACCAACCCTGCTCACACAACCACAAGCAGACTGACACCACGGAAGTTATCCAGCCTGTACACAATCAATCCCCACAAATGGATGATTGGCCTGAATGGAGCAGTAATGATGTGTTAATGGGGGGGTGGAGTTCGGAGTGTGTGTGTGCGAGTGTGTAAAGTAAATGTGCTCAAGAGAGTTTAGGGAAATGGTTTGTACAAAAGACATGATAAATTTACAATGAAGACATCCTTGATCTCTGCAGTTTATTTATTTATTCTCATATCAGAGGCACAATTAGGCTAATGTCAGAGATTTTAATGTTTAAGCAAATGGAATAATTTGCATGTGTTTTTTTTTACAAATCTCTTTCTTGTGTTCTGTGTGTGCATGTGTGTGTATGTGTGTGTGTGTCTGTGTGTGTGAGATTGGGTGTGCGTGAGACCCCACGGTGTGGGACTTTGCTGACTCTGGCTCCCTCCTGGCCAGCTGCTGAACAGAAGGTGTTTGCTGGGACGGGCTCACTGACCAGGAGGACTTAACTTTGCCTAGCAACAGGGTACCCATAGCAACCAGACACAAAAGCAGCTGCCGCCACACAACAATAATAAAGTGCACGTGCACATCTCGACTGTGTTGTGTTCCGAGCTGAGATTCCTGCAGCTGCATAAACAGCCACATCGGCAATGACATTTTAAACAGTTAGGAAAAGAGCACTCGTATTTATAAAAAAATATGATATAATATACTGTATGATATTATTTACCAATCTGCTTGGTTGATATTAATAAATATTCTTCATAGAAATATGAATCTTCCATGGTTGGACAAAAATGGATTTGATAAAAAAATAATCTTCATCTACAGCCACAGGTGTCAACAACACATTCTAAAAAAAATATAACCCTGTCATGCATGCATACCCACATATATGTGTTGGTGTTTGTGTGCATGAGAGTGTGTGGGTCACTGGACAAGTGGTGACTGGGTTATTTATAGGATGTTTGCCCAGTGATTGGCTGCAGGACAGACTAAAGGTGCACTTGGACCCGTCGGAGTTGACATGTCATCGGCAGCTCTGGTTCTCTGTGACACCAAGAAACTAAACAAAACCCTGACAATAAAAAAACATTTTGTGTTGAGTCTGTCATTGCGTGCAAAGGAAAGAAGAGGAAAGCAGTCGTTTGATATTTGCCTGCGTATGTAAATATAAGTAAATTAGTTAATGTGGTTTTTTTTAGTGTGTGTGTTTGTGGCAGGTGCATTTTCATGAATACAATTACATTTATAAGTAAATTTGTCAGCATCTACTTTGTGTGTGTTTGTGTGTGTGCGTGTGTGAGTGACTTCTGATTAAATACAATAAAAGAAATCCAGAGTGAGACTGAGACAGCAGCAGGCAGGAAGGCCCGCCTCACTCAAACCTCACATACTGATCTGATTGGCCGATGGCTCTTCCAGCTGTCACCAGGCAGAACATATCTCCTGCAACTGAGCTCACACTTAATCTCTAACAGGTTTTTTTCCCCCTTCTTCTCTCCCCCCCACTCTTAAATACATTTGCTATAACAAGCTCTCACTCCCTCGCAGGGTCGAACAGGCCATTTGCTCTTTCCTAACCTTCCTCACAGACTAATAACATTTGATTTCCCCTTGTTTTTCACGTCCCTGCAAGCACACGTGCAAGAGCACATGCTTATTTACGCACATGCAATCATGCACACATGAATCTTAACACCGTGCCTCACTGTCAGTCAGTTACTGTAAAAAGGGGTCGTCTCATTGACCTACTTGTAGGCCTCATGAAAAATCCAGTTATTTTTTAGACTCTTCCTCCAGTGACTGTGTATTAATATTTCAGATTTGGCAACAGCTGAGAGCCAGTGAAGGGGTGGCAGGACAGTAGATGCCACTTTCCTCAGGCGTCGCCCTGTCCCATTCACCAAGTTACTGCCTGTGTCTGAATCAGACTGCCTAAGGAGAGCCAGGGACATTTTTGCTGGAAACTTTGTTTTTGTCACCTAGCTCCCTTACTCAAGCCTGAGGAATGAAGTGGAGCTCGGCTTTGATCAGGCAAGTGACACACAGTAGAAAGAAATGGACAATCACAGAGGCAGCAGAGCTCTGTTTAAATCTCATGAACCTTTGACAAAAATGTGATAGGGTCGAAAGTGTTGCTGAATAAATCGGTTAAGAGGAGGAACATCTGCTCACATCTAAACACCCGGTGGCCGAGAAGTGAATGTAATCATCTGATGCAAAGCTCAAACTCCCAACTGCTGCTAAAATGCCCTGCACCATGTCAAACAGACTGATAAATGAACACAAATGATTCATAGCAACATTTTTCTGATCTTTTCTACTATTTGTTGAGCCTGATGCATAATCAGATTAGTTGTTTTTCGTTAGAGTGAATAACATATTCCTTTAAAAGACAGATGATTTCTTATTCTTTTAAAAAATCCAAATTCAATTGATATTTTTATCATCAATATCTCATCAAATGTAAGATCTTGTTTAAGTGTGATGACTGTAATTTCACTATGAAAAGGACATAGGGTTGTATTTTCAGATGAAGACCAAATGTTTAATTACTTTTGACATCTTGTCAATACTACAGTATCAGAAAAATCAAACAACTTAAAAAGGAATTAGAAATAAATGTATTATTCTACCCAGTTTTTTTTGCCTACTGTTATTTTGGGGGGAACAAAACACAGACGTCCATGACGTCACACCAAAACAACATTCGTAACCCTTTTGCAATGTACCATTATCGTCTCCAACGACTGGGTGACTCAGTGCTCTCAAACTTTAGCTCACAACACAAGCGTAATGCGTCCACGTGCTAGTCACGTTTTGAGAGCGTGCCTCCTATTCGCTCAAGTTCCGGGATGCCACACAGCGGTGCTGCTGTTCACAGCTGAACTGCTGTAGCTGCTTTCTCATAACAAGCTCAACAAGGTGCAGCAGCACATGTGACAAAACTCTGATGAGGACGATTGTAAAAATTACATTCTCTTAAACACTTCTTCACGATGATATGTGACAATGAACAGGACAAAAAATCCCGACAAACAGGACACTTAGATGTACATGAATCACCACAGTTTAGATAGAAGTTTCATTCCTGTCCTAGCACACTTCCTGTCACTGCCGACCCGCCTCCTTTTTCATTCCAAAAACTCTCCTTCTTCAGAAATGGAACAGCAACGACCTCTCTGCAAGGACAAGTCCTAAATACCTCCAGAGTGAAAAATTAATTATCCTCTTAAGATCGTGGAGTGCACCAGTCCACATTGACAAAAAACAAAATATGGCAACCTGCCATTGCCACAGAGACCCTCTGGCCGCTTGTCCCAATTCCTTACGACCTATTTGTGAAGTGAACCCGCTGACATCCTTGCATCTACCGACCTGGATCCCATTTGTGTAATGAAGTGAGTCTTGTGAATCTAATTCATAAATCACTGTGAAGTCCAACATTTCCTTACCTCCAGTGACCAGATTAATGTGTATTATGATTTAACTTCATACATTTATTTGTCAAAAAGTTTGTCATTTGTGCTTTTGGGAGGAACTTTCACTTGTTGTCTTTTTACCTCCTTATGGCTTCCTCCTGTTTTCTCTTCTTGTCGTTTTTTTCCTGCAGGAAGGCCTTATTCCTCTCATTCCTGGTGTGGTCCAAGTTCTGAGCTACAAGGCCATTGTAGGCTCTCAGTCCACTCTCCTCAACATACTGGAAAAACCGGAGAGTTTCCTCCTCTTTGGAGCTCATCATTCTTCAAGTGTCTCCACAGCATTCTGATGAGAGAATACAGGAAATGTTAGTCTTAAAAGAGACAAAAATATACTATGAATGATGTGGATCAGCACAGCACCACGTATGAGTATGTTCTGAATGCATTAAGCGTGCGGTTGTGTTAGTAGCTATTCTTTCATCCTTCAATTTTCAAGTTTCAAGGTCAGCCTTGATGAGGGTAACCGATGGAGCAAGATTTCATCAGCACTACAAGAGTGTCACACATTGAGTTTGTGCGATGCTCCTGTTGTTTTTACGGTTTTTCTGACTGTTGCAGTGGAGTTCATGGCCTGAGGAAGGTCCGTGTCGGTGGTGAGACTTGCATCATTCCTGTGTCTGCAAGAGTAAGCATTTTCCCTCGAGGGTTGCAACATCTTTTTCCATCGCTCATTGTGCACAATACACATACACACACGTTCACATGCACATACAAATTTGAATAATGTCGAAGGACTCACTATCTGGCTACAGTTACTCATTCGTTTTCATTTTGGCTGGGGATAAGTAGCAGCTGCTCATCTTTCTCAGTTGTGTTTGCACATTTGCTGGCGGAAATTACTGGCTTTAAGAGTGTCTAGAGTAAAACTGGAGAGAGGCTTTCATCCTCCACAGTTGTAATGTGTTGGGCACAGATGTGAAAATACAGCACTCCTGGGACCAACCGCACAGATGAAATGAACAATCTTCCTCGACTGTGATGCGTGGTTTTAAAGATACCATCATCATCTTGTGTTTCAGATCTAAAAATAATCTCCTGAGTTTTTTTCGTGAGTTCGAGTGTTCGTCGCCGCCTTTGATTTCTGTTCAAAAAGACTTATGCAGACATCACTGTCATATGCGAGAAAAACAGCACGGATGCTGCTGTGTTGAAACATTGACATTGGCAAAATCATCATGTGATTAAACCAGTGTAAAGCATCAACGTTTGCAGCCACTTAAGATCCAACCATAGTATGTAGCAGTTTAATTTGTGCATGCATGCTTGTGCCTTAACACCCGTGCAAGTGCAAGGAACACAGTCTGTACAATGTGCACGATCCAAATGTGAATTTGGACATGCCAGTTGTGGAAGAGAAGAAAACAGTGAATGCTTTTATGTAGGTCAGTGTTTTTCAGATCAGCCTAAGACTCATGGCTGTTTACGTGTGAGAGAAGCACTGAGTGTGAGTAGGGAGGGGGAGGGGGCTTGTGATAGCTGTATGTATGTTTGTGTGTGTATGTGTGTGTGTGTGGGCAGGCAAGGGCAGCGAGGGGAGGGCTTGGAGGGCAGCCAGATGGAGATTGCAGGGCATGAGAGAGCGGCCATTGTCTGGTCATCCTCGGCATCCCTCTACCTCATGTCTGGCTATCAATAGGTCCGGCATGGGACTGAGGTCAGCGGGTTTATCTGCCTGTTCCACTCACCACGACGCATCCTCAACATGCCTCAGCATGGGTTTTTACAAGCATGAGGAGAGGAGTGATAAGAGCCGACAGACAGAACCAGCGTCTCAGGGAACAGCTAAAAATCAGGGCACAGCATCCTGGTGTCAAGGAGTGTTGAGATTCCCCCCCCTGATTGTCAGGTCTTATCGCCAATGCACAGCCACAGTCAGAGATCTGAAGCTGTACAAAGAAAATGAATTGTGGTTTCTGAGGAGAGACAAGATGCACCGGCTGGATGTGTAAAGGGTGCAGCAAAGGGAAGGCACAGTTCAAACAGTGTTTGAGCGGAATTAAGCTTGCCTGCCTAATCCCTGTAAGCCTGCAGCAGCACTCTGCACTGGAATCAGCTTGTTTATGACACTGTTTTTACCAACCAAGCCTTTCACATTGGATTGTCCTCCTGTTTTATTTTATACTCTTCTCGATAAGAAACCTGTCCACTCAGCAATTTAGTTTTAAATCAAAGCTGTCCTCTTATTGGTCTTTCCCTTCACTTGACGCATTTCCATTTTTTTCTGTTTTACCTCTCCCCTCCATCCCCCCCCCCCCCCCCCCGCCCCGGTTGACATTGGCTGCAACAGTTAGAAAACAGAGGTGCACTTTGTGTTAAAAGTAAATGGCAGTGGCACAGTGGTTATGTTTCCAGGCAACCATGTCACAGGAGAAGGGCAGCGTGGATATTGCAGAGACACAATGTCAAAATGATTGCAAGGCCAATTGTCTGGTGTCTAACGTGTGTGGGCGCTTGTGCATGCACACACACATCAGTGCAGTGTGATGACCAAGTAAAGGTTCATCTGTCATTCCAGACACACACAGAAACAACAATTGGCAGCATTGCTTTGTCATTTCTATGTTGTCTTGAGTTGAGAAAAACAAACTTTTGCATACATTTGCATACATTTGCATGGGCATGATTCTTTGTGGGTTTGTGGGTCATTGTTGTATAGCGACAAGTGTGATGATGCATATACTTACAATGGGGCTGTGTCCCTTCAGATTTGTGAACCAATGTGTCTTCTCTCTTCCCCTGATGAGTCCAGTGCACGCTAGTGAACTCTGACCTATGCTGGAGCACCAGTGCACTATTCCACTTAAATCCACATAGACTTCCATCCATTGTATGGTCCAACTGAGTGGCTTGCTAGAAGGCGTCCCTGTGACCCAGGATGATTCTGGTGCTAGAGGGGAGCTGAGCCATTGGGTTCCCAGCCCGGTGCCCCCTCCCCTGGGCGGAAAAGGGAGATGCACCCCCTCCAGTCCAGATGCTGTCAAACTCCAAGCCAGGTGTCAGCTTCACTGCTCCACACATATGCACATTCTGGAGACGGATGGAAGACGCAGTGTTGCAACAGACCGCACCCGCAACTGCAAGCAGGACACAAATACACACTGACACATTCACACTTCAAACTCCCCCTGCAGTGGCAGCCCAAACACTCACGGTCTCTGTATCGCGCCTGTCACAGACTGTCCTTAATATGTCCAAATGCAGAAAATGTCCCACCGGTGAAAGAGATCCTCATGAAGGTTGAGACCAAGGTAGAGCGCAGTGGTGTGTTTCCAGGTATGCCATTCCCTGCTGCCTCCCTCTGTCCCGCTCAGCCACACAGGTTGGTATAGTCAGGCTTAAGCAGATGACACCGGGCTTCCCAACTATAGATCACAACAAGAAGAACACGCCCACTGCCTCCTGGAGCCACCTTCCACTACAGCTCTTCTCTCTCGCCGTGCGCCTCTCCACTCATCTTCACAAACACTCGGAGCCGAGTCTCTTGCTCCAGGTCGTCATTTCATGCTTCCGTCTTGCGTGTGTCTCCCCTGTGCCTTCGCTTCGCAGGCTGCACTGTGACTGTGAGCCTGAATGTGTTTTTCTGATTTCAGCACCACGGAGAGCTCACTCTGTCAGAGGGTAGGGGGGGGTGTAGGGGGAGGGGGAGTGGGTGGGCACACTCAGAGGGGGACAAGTGGAGAGATGGGGTGGGGGGGGGGGGAGTGGGAGGAGTCACCGGGTTGCCAGGGTGTGACCTCATTAGACACAACCTCCTCTTCCCCCAGCAACGACTGAGCTCCCCCCTCAATGACGGCCAACCCCCCACCCCCCCTCTTCCCTCACAGCACGTAAACAAGACCACGACACAACAACAACAACACTTGCAGTGGATGTGCACCGTGTGTCTCTCCAGTGCATTCATTACATGTAGAGTTGGCAAAACAAAGCAGAGCAAAATCAAAAAAGGGGAGCGTGACGAGCAGGAGAGCAAAAGACACAGAAAAAAGGGGGAAAAACTGCATTCTGCGATTTCCAACACACATTGAATGTGCAGATGCAAGATTAAAATGTGTTTGCATATAGACAAACAAAGCTCGCAATCCAGAACAGAGATTTTGCTCCTAGTGGCCACAGAGAGGAACAGAATGAAATCCGGGAATGAATTCATCCCCCAGGCCATAAGACTTTTAAACTCCTCCGAACTGCAATAACTCCACCAAACAAGCACCCTGGCATATTTGCATATCTGCACCAGCACCGTAATAAGCATACTTGAATATTTGCACTACTGCACAAATTGAACTATTGTTGTTTTATTCTTCTCTTCATCTGTAAAGATATATATTTAGATATAAATGTTTTATTTTCTATTTAAAATTTTTGATATTCTATTTTATTGATATTCTATTTTATACTATTTCTATTTTATTTCTGCACCCTGGCATATTTGCATATTTGCACCAGCACCGTAATAAGCATACTTGAATATTTGCACTACTGCACAAATTGAACTATTGTTGTTTTAATCTTCTCTTCATCTGTAAAGATATATATTTAGATATATATGTTTTATTTCCTATTTTAAATTTTTGATATTCCATTTTATTGATATTCTTATTTATTATATTTTTATACTATTTCTATTTTATTTCTTTTGGTTGAAATTACTGAGCATTGCTTCAAGAGAGCCTGTGACCCAAGTAATTCATTGCCAGCGACTGCTTCATGTTATCTCTGTGCATTTGACATTAAAAATCTTGAATCTTGAATCTTGAATCTTGAATCTTGAATCTTGACAGAGTTGAGCGTGAGTTGTGTGTTGTTGTTCGGGGTGGGGGGGGGGGGAGGGGGGCTACTGCGGCTGCTGTGCACGTCTCCCCGACTGTCTGGGGGATGAGTATTGGTTTCAGTCGTGCTGCCGGTTGTTTATGCGTCGGGACTGCCGGGTACACGGTGCAGAAGCAGGGGTGGAGGTAGGGTGACGGAGCTGGGGTTTTGCCAGGAATGGATTAACACCGCCGACACAAAAGGATTAGGGAGCAGAGATCTGTTGTTTTCATCAACCCTTCCCTCCATTTCTCTTAACCCTCGCCCCCTCACTACCCCCCCCCCCCCCCCCTACTTTTTACGGCTCGGTCTCGCACTTTGCTCTGGGAAACATATTACGCTGGGGGTGGGAGGTCGCACTCTGGGGCTCCACGATCAGTTTCCACAAACATGTGGTGGTTAGTTCAGAGGAGAGATCGGGATGATGGGGTTGTTGAAAGTAAAGCAAGGGGAGGGGGAAGCCAAAAAGAGCAGCTAGCACAAGCTGGTGAGTTCAGCAGGCGAGGGATGAACAACTGTGACTGCATTTGATTATTAAAAGAGGAACGAAAAAGGTAAAACTCCTCTCACAACAACATGCCACATGCCACAAAGACACCAATGCTATGATCTCACTGCGGTGAAATCAATGCTCTGTCAAAATGTAGTCACCCCCCATTTGTCTGCCTATTGTGAGGGACGTGGTCGACTGGTCATGCACAAAGCAAGTCACTCCATCCAGACCCAATGCAGCGCATGCACACACAACAAACATGCCCGTGCACACAAAGACGCCGCTCTGACCTCAGCGCACGGCCCATGTGTGCGACCTCAAAGGAAGTTGTTAAGTCCCATCAGAGTTCAATGAACCCAGACACTGAGGGAATCTCAGGGGTTAATTGGGTTAAACACATGTTTCCCACCTTTTGTGTGCGGCGGCACTTTGTTTTGTGAACAGCGGAGGACACTCCCTCGGGGACGGGATGGAAGGTGAAATAAGATACAACGCCTGCAACTCTGGAGCTCACGCACACTTGTGCACACACAAAGACCTGCATTCACGGAGAGAGGCATTTCAACTGTCTGAATACATTAGCCGAGGTATACAGTTTACTGCATCCAAAAGCTGCTTAAAAAATATTGTTTAAATACAATACATTAAACCAGTGTGATGTCTCATCACTCATAGTATATTATATTACCTATTGTATAGTCAAATACTTATATTCATACCTCTACTGTATATCATATATTATATCATACTCTCTGTATATTCTTTGTAAACATAAGTCCATATACACATATTAATACATGTGTACATGTTATAATTACTATTATTATATCACTTTTACTATTATTATGTATACTGTTGCTGCCATTATTACTATATACTGCTTTCATATTGGTATAATTACTATCATATATAAATGTATATTATGTTATATTATATACTATATATACTGTACTATTCTTATATACTGTCTAACAATAACATTACCATCATATCATCAGTACTATTAACATCATCTTGCCACTGCACTTTATCTGCCTATTTTATTTTATTTTA